>NC_042969.1:79710331-79721773 GCF_901001165.1 Salmo trutta
GGCTTGATATTAAAAATAAAATGATCTCAACAGAAAGAAATGGCCTCGTGTGTTACCTATATCCCCCCAATAAAATCCCTGTACTTTAACGATGACAGCTTCTCCATCCTAGAGGGGGAGATAAACCCTTTCCTGGCTCAGGGACATGAACTAGTCTGTGGCGAACGAAATGCCAGAACTGGACAAGAACCTGACACTCCTAGCACACAGTGGGACAAACACCTAACTGGAGATGACAGCATTCCCTCCCCCATATGCCCCCCTAGACACAACTATGACAACATAGGGTCACAACTCCTGCAGCTCTGTCGGATGCTGGGTATGTACATAGTCAATGGTAGGCTTCGAGGGGACTCCTATGGTAGGTACACCGATAGCTCATCTCTTGGCAGTAATACTGTAGACTACATTATCACTGACCTCAGAGCAGTGTCTCTTAGAGCATTCACAGTCAGCCCACTGACACCCCTATCAGATCACAGCAAAATCAGACTATACTTTAACAGAGCTATGATCAATCATGAGGCATCAAAGCCAAAGGAGCTGAATAATATTAAGAAATGTTATAGAAGGAAAATAGTGTGGAAATCTACCAAAAAACATTTAGGAAAAAACAAATCAAATCACTTCTAGACAATTTCCTGGACAAAAGGTTTCAATGTAATAGTGAAGGTGTAAACTTGGCAGTAGAAAACCGAAACAGTACATTTGACCTCTCAGCTTCCCTATCAAATCAAAACATTTCAAGCAGACAAGCTAAGAAAATTAACAACAATGACAAATGGTTTGATGAAGAATGCAAAAACCTGAGAAAAAAATGGATAAACCTATCCAACCAAAAACACAGAGACCCAGAAAACCTGAGCCTACGCCTTCACTATGGTGAATCACTAAAACAATACAGACATACACTACGGAGAAAGAAGGAAAAGCACGTCAGAAATCAGCTCAATGTAATTGAAGAATCCATAGAATCTAACCACTTCTGGGAATATTGGAAAACTCTAAACAAACAACAACACAAAGAGTTATCTATCCAAAACAGAAATGTATGGATAAACCGCTTCTCCAATCTTTTTGTCTCTATAACAAATAACAAACAGCAAAAACATATACATGATCAAATACAAATTTTAGAATCAACGATTAAAGACTACCAGAACCCACTGGATTCTCCAATTACATTGAATGAACTACAGGACAAAATACAAACCCTTCAACCCAAAAAGGCCTGTGGTGTTGATGATATCATTAATGTAATGATAAAATATACAGACCACAAATTCCTATTTGCTATCCTCAGCTCTGGCATCTTCCCCAGTGTTTGGAACCAAGGACTAATCACCCCAATACACAAAAATGGAGACAAATTTGACCGCAATAACTACCGGGGGATATGCGTCAACAGCAACCTTGGGAAAATCCTCTGCATTATCATTAACAGCAGACTCATACATTTCCTCAGAGAAAACAATGTACTGAGCAAATGTCAAATTGGCTTTTTACCAAACTACCGTACGACAGACCAATTATTCGCCCTGCACATCCCTAATTGACAAACAAACAAACCAAACAAAGGCAAAGCCTTCTCATGCTTTGTTGATTAAAAAAAAAGCTTTCAACTCAATTTGGCATGAGTGTTTACTATACTCCTTCCAGACTAACATCAAACATCTCAAACATCTCCAATCCAAAAATAAATCTAGAATTGGCTTCCTATTTCGCAACAAAGCATCCTTCACTCATGCTGCCAAACATACCCTCGTAAAACTGACCATCCTACCGATCCTCGACTTTGGCGATGTCATTTACAAAATAGCCTTCAATACCCTACTCAATAAACTGGATGCAGTCTATCACAGTGCCATCCGTTTTGTCACCAAAGCCCCATATACTACCCACCACTGCGAACTGTACGCTCTCGTTGGCTGGCCCTCGCTTCATACACGTCGCCTAACCCACTGGCTCCAGGTCATCTACAAGACCCTGCTAGGTAAAGTCCCCCCTTATCTCCGCTCACTGCTCACCATAGCAGCACCCACCTGTAGCACGCGCTCCAGCAGGTATATCTCACTGGTTACCCAATTCCTCCTTTGGCCGTCTCCCTTCCAGTTCTCTGCTGCCAATGGCTGGAAGAAACAAAAAAAATTCTGAAACTGGAAACACTTATCTCCCTCACTAGCTTTAAGCACCAGCTGTCAGAGCAGCTCACAGATCACTGCACCTGTACATAGGCCATCTATAATTTAGCCCATACAACTACCTCTTCCCCTACTGTATTTATTTATTTATTTATTTTACTCCTTTGCACCCCATTAATTCTATTCTACTTTGCACTTTCTTCCACTACAAATCTACCATTCCAGTGTTTTACTTGCTATATTGCATTTACTTTGCCACCATGGACTTTTTTGCCTTTTCCTCCCTTATCTCACCTCATTTGCTCACATTGTATATAGACTTATTTTTCTTCTGTATTGTTGACTGTATGTTTGTTTTACTCCATGTGTAACTCTGTGTTGTTGTATGTGTCGAACTGCTTTGGCCAGGTCGCAATTGTAAATGAGAACTTGTTCTCAACTTGCCTGCCTGGTTAAATAAAGGTGAAATAAAATAAAAAAAGTTGATGGAAAGTGGTGTTGGTAGAAAAAAATATGACATTATAAAATCCATGTAAACAACAAGTGTGAGGTTAAAATTGGCAAAAAACACAATTCTTTCCACAGGGCTAGGGGGTGAGACAGGGATGCAGCTTAAGCCCCACCCTCTTCAACATATATATCAACGAATTGGCGAGGGCACTAGATCAGTCTGCAGCACCTGGCCTCACCCTACTAGAACCTGATGGCAAATGTCTACTGTTTGCTGATGATCTGGTGCATCTGTCACCAAACAAGGACGGCCTACAGCAGCACCTAGATCTTCTACACAGATTCTGTCAGACCTGGGCCCTGACAGTAAATCTCAGTAAGACAAAAATAATGGCGTTCCAAAAAAGGTCCAGTTGCCAGGACCACAAATACAAATTCCATCTAGACACAGTTGTCCTAGAGTACACAAAAAACTATACATACCTCAGCCTAAACATCAGCGCCACAGGTAACTTCCACAAAGCTGTAAACGATCTGAGAGACAATGCAAGAAGGGCCTGCTATGCCATCAATTGGAACATAAAATTCAACATACCAATTAGGATCTGGCTAAAAATACTTGAATCAGTTTATAGGACCCATTGCCCTTTATGGTTGTGAGGTCTGGGGTCTGCTCACCAATGAAGAATTCACACAATGGGACAAGCACCAAATTGAGACTTCTGCATGTAGAATTCTGCAAAAATATCATCAGTGTACAATGTAAAACACCAACTAATGCATGCAGAGTAGAATTAGGTCAATACCCGCTAATTATCAAAATCCAGAAAAGAGTCGTTAAATTCTACAACCACCTAAACGGAAGCAATTCCCAAACATTCCATAGCAAAGCCATCACCTACAGAGAAATGAACCTGGAGAATAACGCCCTAAACAAGCTGGTCCTGGGGCTCTGTTCACAAAAACAAACATACCCCACAGAGCCCATGGACAGCAACACAATTAGACCAAATCAAATCATGAGAAAACAAAAAGATAATTACATTGGAAAGAATTTAGAAAAAAACAGCAAACTAGAATGCTATTTGGCCCTAAACAGAGAATACACAGTGACAGAATACCAGGCCACTGTGACTGACCCAAACTTAAGGACATATTTGACTATGTACTGTCATGAGTCTCCTGTGAAGATCTGAAGGATCAGGTTACAGTGAGTCTGTTCTACAGCGCTCTCTCTCTCTCTCCCACAGAGGGGGAGAGGGGTGAAGTTGGCCGTTACATGACGGTCGTAAATACCTTGTAGAAACTCTGCCTTTGGGCTCTGCAGGATGTAGGGGAAAGAAACCTTTTTGTTACAAGGAGATTCCTCCTGCCAAAACTACGACATAAAAATGTTGAATAATTAAACAATATTTCTGTAATCCAAACTGTTGGAATGGTCCGTGAGTTCTTAAAGAACAATTTTGTCAGATCAGCTGTTGTTTTGGGTAAAACAACGTAACTGTCACGTCCTGACCAGTTAAGGGTTATGTGTTGTTGTAGTTTGGTCAGGATGTGGCAGAGGGTATTTGTTTTATATGGTTCGGGGTGGTGGTGTAGGTAGTAGGTTGTTTTATTTATGTATTCCGGGGGTTTTGGGCACTGCTCTGTGTTTATGTATTTCTAGGTTTAGTTAGTTAGTTATGGGTATAGGTTATAGGTTTGTTTTCTATGTAGAGTTAATTGGGATTGGACTCCCAATTGAAGGCAGGTGTGTTGAGTTGCCTTTGATTGGGAGTCCTATATTAGTAGGGTGTGTTTGTCTGTGTGTTTGTGGGTAATTGTTTGTGAGCACTGATTGTTTAGCCTGCCACACTGTTTGGTCGTGAGTATCGTTTATTGTTTGTTTTTTCTGTGGATGCTTTACGTATTTCATTAAAAGAATGAGAATCCACATTCCCGCTGCATTTTGGTCTTCTATCCACTACGACAATTGTGACAGTAACTGTATCTCTGAATGTGTATATTTCCCAGTTGTCAGGTTCACATCCAAATGTTGTGGAACTTATAGGATTAAACATGAAACTACTTGTGTGAAGATGACATATGATGTTAGCCTTCTAAAATATTTTTTCATGTAAAGTTTATCCAGTCAGTAACCACAGCCACGTGAGCATAGACATCATCCCAAACGTAATGGAACACCCTTTTTCCCCGAGTGTTTAAAAAACTCTCTATAGACCAGTTACATGCAGCGCCTGCTGAATACGTTACAATTGGTTAAGACATTTAAATCTCTAGAGACCAGTGCATTGACGGGTTCCTACAGGCGTGTAAAATGGTTCTAGCTCTACAAAAGACCAGCGGGACCGACAGCGTGAGCTGAAAGGTACTAAATGGTTAGAAACTCTGAAACTTTCAACAGAGAAGAAGAAAATCTCTGTTGACCAGTTACCTGCAGTGCCAGCCTAATAAGTTACAAATGGTTAAGAAAACTACACAACTAAAGACCAAGCAGGTGGACGGTGTTGAACCAGACCTCACCAAGGGTTAGAATTTACGAGACCAGACAGTGTGGAACGGTGGCTACACGGCTGAGAAATGGTTTAAAACTAAAGACCAGCGGAACCGACAGCTTGAGTAGTAAGGTATGAAATGGTTAGAAACTGTGAAACTCTCTCTCTCTGAAGAAGAAGACTACAAAGGAACATTCAGTCTGCAGCTGTTTGAGTACCTGTCACGTCCTGACCAGCAGAGGGAGTAATTGTATTAGTTTTGGTCAGGACGTGGCAGAGGGTTTGTGTTGTGTGTATGTTCTAGGTAGGTTTTCTATGTGTAGGTTGGGTGCTGGACTCTCAATTGAAGGCAGGTGTTTCTAGTTGCCTCTGATTGGGAATCCTATAAACAGGTGTGTGTTTTTCTTTGTGGTTGTGGGTAGTTGTTTGTGAGCACTGCTTTGTTTAGCCTGCCACACTGTTCTTGTCGTGAGTATTGTTTATTGTTTTTTCCTGTGGATGCTTTGCTCATGTTTTATTAAAAAGATGAGTATCCACATTCCCGCTGCGTATTGGTCCTCCCTTCAACACAACAACATTATTCATGACAGTACCTTAGTCTAGTAAACTCGAACGAGAACCACCGGGTGGTACATTGAAAGATCCATTCTAACAAACACTTCCTCTGGAAGATCCGTTCTCACAGACACTCCGAAACCAAGAAAGACATGCTAATTTCTGGTGGACAACAGAGACTTACACAACCAGAGACTTTCTGTCGAATTACTCCCCGTAGATGGATTGAGTGAACAGAGACAGCAAAGACATACACACGTAAATATGTACATTGCAATTCTTTCGAATGAGCGGCTGTTCATGTGCAAAGTATTTGCATTTCCATGAGCATAGTTATCAGTTGTATGTACGTTAGTGGAATTCCTTTGTCTCTCCCTTTCCCTCTCTTTTGAGTCCGCCATTTTGTGTAACAAGCCATCATATCGGTTTAGTCAACTAGGGATTTTTCATTGCATTGTGTAGTAATCAATGTGTAAGCTATCCTGTTTGTGTGTTTATGTCATTCTGTGTGATTATTTAGTTTGTTAGTAAATAAATAGTGAAGCAAATTTGTATATCACTGATTCATCGTTTATGCTGGGTTCGTGAAGATATCCAAGAGTTTTGCGACATTCAGAATGAGACTGAAGGTAAATTAAGAATGAATGAATTGGCTGTGACTGATGTAAGAGATATATCTTTAGAGTTTAGTCGGGAGATAGTAACTCGTTAAATAACTTATCCCTTGGTGCCCCAGATTACTACTTAATTAATTATTATATGATTAATTTAATCATGTAATAATTGAACATGGTCAAACACACAGTCAAACACATAAATGATAGTCAAGACACAACAGTACAGACTTGCTATTGAGAAAGGCTGCCGTAGGCAGTCCTGGCTCTCAAGAAAAGACTGGCTATGTGCACACTGCCCACAACATTAGGTGGAAACTGAGCTGCACTTCCTAACATCCTGACAAATGTATGACTTAGAGACACATATTTCACTCGGAGTACACAGAACCACAAAGAATTCCAAATCAAACCCGATTTTGATAAACTCCCATATCTACAGGGTGAAGTACCACAGCGTGCAATCAAAGAAGCAAGATTTGTGACCTGTTGCCACAAGAAAAGGGCAACCAATGAAGAACAAACACCATTGTAAATACAACCTATATTTATGTTTATTTATTTTCCCTTTGTGTTAACTATCTGTACATCATTACAACACTGCATATACGTAGACATATATGACATTTGTAATGTCTTTATTCTTTTGGAACTTTTGTGAGTATAATGTTTACTGTTCATTTTTATTGTTTATTTCTCTTTTGTTCATAATCTATTTCACTTGCTTTGGCAATGTAAACATTGCGCAGGCTTGTTTGTGAGTGTGTGTAGGGGCAGACTGGCCATCAGGTGGCAGGTAGCCTAGCAGTTAAGAGCGTTTGGGCCAGTAACCGAAAGATCGGATTCCCGAGCCAGAAAGGTAGAAGAATCTGCCGTTCTGCCCTTGAGCAAGGCAGTTAACCCCCGACAACAACTGCAACCAGGGCGTCGATGACGTGGACGTCGATTCAGGCAGCCCCCCCTCCCGCACCTCTCTGATTCCACTGACCTGACCACTGAACCCTGACCTGACCACTGAACACTGACCTGACCCCTGACCTCACCACTGACCCCTAACCTGACCCCTGACCTGACCCCTAACCTGACCCCTAACCTGACCCCTGACCACTGACCACTGACCTGACCACTGACCACTGACCTGACCACTGACCTGACCACTGACCTGATTCCATGCCCGTGCAGGTGGATTAACATGGAGTTTGAGTCTACTTGACATTTTTGCCGGCTACTCTAGCTGGAGGGAATGGAAACATGGCTCTACGTGCCCAAACACACACACACTCACATACACACACACACAAACACACTCATACACACACACACACAAACACACTCATACACACACTCATACACACACTCATACACACACACACTCATACACTCATACACACACACACACACACACTCATCCACACACACTCATACATACACACACACTCATACACACACATACTCACACACACACAGCTCCAGAATGTAAACAATCTCAGACATGCTATAGGAATATAAACACACACACACACACACTCATACACACAAGTGTAGCGACAGTAATGATTGATTAACTTGGAAGCAGATTCATGTTCTGCAAAGTAGCCTACTGTGTGTTTACAATACACACACACACACACACACACACACACACAGGTCTGATTAGAGACCGCAGACACACAATCCTTTCCCATCCACCATCCACTTCCGTCATACCCAATCCTATCATCCCCTGCCCTCCCCTTCATAGATAACAGCAATGGATCTGTGCAGTACTAGGAAGAATGTCCTACAGCATGATACTGATGTTACAGTTTTTTACAATCCCTTTGGCACTAATTTCAGAACCTTGTGGTCATTTTTCAAAACTCTAGACACAAAACTCAAAACGGTCATCACTTGTAACACAGGCTGTCCAATGTTCGAAACATTGCATTGTGCTTTCATATCTTTAAAGAACCCTTGCACTTGCAGAATCATTAGTTCAAATACAGTGGGGAGAACAAGTATTTGATACACTGCCGATTTTGCAGGTTTTCCTACTTACAAAGCATGTGGAGGTCTGTAATGTTTATCATAGGTACACTCTAACTGTGAGAGACGGAATCTAAAACAAAAATCCAGAAAATCACATTGTATGATTTTTAAGTAATTAATTTGCATTTTATTGCATGACATAGTTTTGAAACATTTGCATTTTGATCATTGGTTGTGAGTTTTGTGTCTAGAGTTTTGAAAAATGACAACAAGGTTCCGAAATTAGTGCCGAAGTGATTGTAAAAAACTGTAATCTTTCTGGTGTTATTGAATGCATATCGATGTTGTTGTTTTACTGTAATGTATTCATGTAATGACCGTAAAGGATTTAATTTCTGTCACGATTCCCACCGACTGTGGCGCCCCCTCCTGCTCGGGTGGCGCTCGGTGGTCGTCGTCACCGGCCTATTAGCTGCCACCGATCCCCTTTTTGTTTTTCCCTTTTGTTGGTTTTGGGCACCTGTGGCCAATTAGCTACTAGAGGGGGTATTTAGTTTAGCTGGCCCGTCCGTTGTTTGTGCGGGATTAATTTTGTTCTTTGACGACGTGTTGTTCGTCGGCTTTACCTGGTCGTCTATTCTGTATTTATTCCCTATGGTTGGGAACTTTTGTTTATTCAGTGTTATTAAAAACACCACTCCCTGTGTTCGCTGCTTCCTGCGCCTCATTCCTCCTACCCGACTACCGAAGCCATTACAATTTCACATTTTATGACTGTGCTCTTGGTCTGGTAATGAAGAGCTAAGGCAATTAACTGTTATCTGTTCTGTCAGGGAAAGATGTCGGTGTGTGTGTGTGTGTGCGTGCGTGCGTGCGTGCGTGCGTGCGTGCGTGCGTCAGTGGAGTAGAGAGACACTAAGATCTGTGTGAAAACAGAGAAGATAAGTCAGTCTTAATAATCCTCTATGTCTGCTCTACCAACCTGTCTAATACAGCTATCTGATGAATATCTCTAAAAGATGTACACACACACACACACACACAAACGTAGAAACACACACACAGAGTTATACTCATGGAACACTTTCTCAATGGCTCTCATAAACAAATCAAACACAGAGCCCCTAAACTCTGACACTTTCCCTTAACATCAGGTGCAACATCAGGTACATCATCAGGTTAACATCAAGTTTAACATCTGGTACATCATCAGGTACATCATCAGGTACATCATCAGGTGCAACATCAGGTACATCATCAGGTACATCATCAGGTACAACATCAGGTTAAACATCAAGTACATCATCAGGTACATCATCAGGTACATCATCAGGTTAACATCAAGTTTAACATCTGGTACATCATCAGGTACATCATCAGGTACATCATCAGGTACATCATCAGGTACATCATCAGGTACATCATCAGGTGTAACATCAGGTACATCATCAGGTACATCATCAGGTACATCATCAGGTACAACATCAAGTACATCATCAGGTACATCATCAGGTACATCATCAGGTACATCATCAGGTGCAACATCAGGTACATCATCAGGTACATCATCAGGTACAACATCAGGTTAAACATCAAGTACATCATCAGGTACATCATCAAGTACATCATCAGGTGCAACTTCAAGTACATCATCAGGTTTAACATCAGGTACATCATCAGGTTTAACATCAGGTACATCATCAGGTACATCATCAGGTGTAACATCAGGTACATCATCAGGTACAACATCAGGTACATCATCAGGTACATCATAAGGTGTAACATCAGGTACATCATCAGGTACATCATCAGGTACATCATCAGGTGTAACATCAGGTACATCATCAGGTACATCATCAGGTGTAACATCAGGTAGATCATCAGGTACATCATCAGGTACATCATCAGGTACATCATCAGGTTTAACATCAGGTACATCATCAGGTACATCATCAGGTGTAACATCAGGTACATCATCAGGTACATCATCAGGTACATCATCAGGTACATCATCAGGTTTAACATCAGGTACATCATCAGGTACATCATCAGGTACATCATCAGGTACATCATCAGGTACATCATCAGGTTTAACATCAGGTACATCCTCAGGTGTAACATCAGGTACATCATCAGGTGTAACATCAGGTACATCATCAGGCACATCATCAGGTACATCATCAGGTACATCATCAGGTGTAACATCAGGTACATCATCAGGTGTAACATCAGGTACATCATCAGGTACATCATCAGGTGTAACATCAGGTACATCATCAGGTACATCATCAGGTACATCATCAGGTTTAACATCAGGTACATCATCAGGTACATCATCAGGTACAACATCAAGTACATCATCAGGTACATCATCAGGTACATCATCAGGTACATCATCAGGTGCAACATCAGGTACAACATCAGGTTAAACATCAAGTACATCATCAGGTACATCATCAGGTGCAACATCAAGTACATCATCAGGTGTAACATCAGGTGTAACATCAGGTGTAACATCAGGTGCGACATCAGGTGTGACATCAGGTGCAACATCAGGTGCAACATCAGGTTTAACATCAGGTGTAACATCAGGTGCAACATCAGGTGCAACATCAGGTGTAACATCAGTTGCAACATCAGGTGTGACATCAGGTGCAACATCAGGTGTAACATCAGGTACATCATCAGGTGTAACATCAGGTGCAACATCAGGTGCAACATCAGGTGTAACATCAGGTGCAACGTCAGGTGTAGCATCAGGTGCGTCTAGTTCAACCACAGAAGCTCTTTAGGACTTGGTCTTCTACAGTAGAAGCCTTCTTCAATTAAACCTTGTCTGATTGGACAGTAGGTTTGATTACACGTGTATCAGAGGGTCACATCTCTGTTCCCGTTCCAGCCCAATGCCTCTCTGTTCGACGTTCTGATATCTATCCCTAATGAAGGAAAACCAGGAGAGGCTCCTGCTTGAGCAGAGCGTGTCGGCGAGGGAGAGACTCATGAAGACATTGTCATATCCCCAGAGTGTATCAGAGAGAGGAACGCTACTGTGGGAACACTAAGGGATCATGCACCACATCATAGACAGAGGAGGGGATGGGAGGAGAGGGGGGAGGAGGGAGGGGATGGGAGGAGAGGGGGGAGGAGGGAGGGGAGGGGAGCAGAGCAGAGCAGAGGGGATGGGAGGAGAGGGGAGGAGGGGGGAGGGGAGGGGGAGGG
>NC_042969.1:80009676-80024676 GCF_901001165.1 Salmo trutta
GAGACAGAGAGGGGGACAGAGAGGGAGACAGAGAGGGAGACAGAGAGGGAGACAGAAAGGGAGAGAGAGACAGAAAGAGAGAGAGAGAGAGAGAGAGAGATAGAGACAGAAAGAGATAGAGATAGTGAGAAGAGAGAGACAGAGAGAAGAGAGACAGAGACTTACATATCTGATAATGAGGCAGCTAATGTTAATTCAAGCCTGAAGTTATTGAAGTAAAACTTCTAACTCTAATTAAGAGCTAACAGTGACAAATCACCCGGTTTATTACTCATATACATCCTAACACACTCTGTATCACACACACACACACTTCCTAACACTGCTCAGAGCGGCTGCACTCACTCAATTAACACAATCATCAACGGCAGATTAGGTTTTCTCAGACACTTCCTCTAGAATGGCTTGCAGACTAATGAGTGTTACTAATGACTACAACAAGCCATTTAACAGAATACACTATGGATGGACACATACACACACTGACAGAATACAGTATGAATGGACACATACACACACTGACAGAATACAGTATGAATGGACACATACACACACTGACAGAATACACTATGGATGGATACATACACACACTGACAGAATACACTATGGATGGACACATGCACACACTGACAGAATACACTATGGATGGATACATACACACACTGACAGAATACAGTATGAATGGACACATACACACACTGACAGAATACAGTATGAATGGACACATACACACACTGACAGAATACACTATGGATGGATACATACACACACTGACAGAATACACTATGGATGGACACATACACACACTGACAGAATACACTATGGATGGATACATACACACACTGACAGAATACACTATGGATGGATACATACACACACTGACAGAATACACTATGGATGGATACATACACACACTGACAGAATACACTATGGATGGACACAGACAATGCAGTCAGACGTCCTTTGTCCTCATCGTGTCCCGTGTAAATATATATTTTTCTTCGCATATCTTTTTATATATATATATATATATATATATCTTCTAAAAACTCAAATTCAAAACACTCTCCTGCAACCCGCCTCATCAAATGTGGTGCGAATCTGTTTGTTTCTTTTAAAAGTATTATTCACCTCAAATCTGAAATCCACAACAGAAGTTAGCCAGTTCACTAGCTAACGTTAGTATTCAGCTAACCACGGCTAGCGGTCATCAGCTATCCTTTAGCTCGGAAAGCTATCCCAGTTTTGTACAACGCGACTCAGACCAGAGCATACCGGACCTATTTTCTCCATATCCCCTGATTCCTACCGCAAGCTCTGGACATTTACACCTGGATCTTGCAGCTAGCTAGCTGCTATCCGAGTGACTATTGGCTAACGTCGGTCCCGGAGCAAACACCAATTATTCCGGAGCTAGCCAGCTGAAGAGTTCCATCAGCCAGTCCTGGGCTACAACCTAGCCAGACCTGTTTTACTGCCGCTGCGAAGCCCCACCGGACCTTCATGACTGGACTACCAACGTTATCTGCCCGAGGGAGTTATTCAACTGGCCCCTCCATCGCAACGTAACCTGAACGCCCATTAGCTGTCTTGAACATGTCGGCTGCTAGCTGAATAGGTCTATCGGACAATTTTCCTGGTTCACTATTTTGCCAATTGGATTGGTCGCCTCTACCACACGGAACCCCACTAATCTACCGACGGAAACGCACGAGGTGGCTAAAAACAGACCTCCGTCTTCTGCTAGCTTGCTACCCATGGCCCGGCTAGCTGTCTGAATCGCCGTGACCCCAACCAACCTCACTACTCACTGGACCCTTATGATCACTAGGATAAGCATGCCTCTCCTAAATGTCAATATGCCTTGTCCATTGCTGTTCTGGTTAGTGTTTCTTGGCTTATTTCACTGTATAGCCTCTAGCCCTGCTCATTATACCTTATCCAACCTTTCAGTTCCACCACCCACACATGCTATGACATCTTCTGGTTTCAATGATGTTTCTAGAGATAATATCTCTCTCATCATCACTCAATGCCTAGGTTTACCTCCACTGTATTCACATCCTACCATACCTTTGTCTGTACATTACACCTTGAATCTATTTTATCGCCCCCAGAAACCTGCTCCTTTTACTCTCTGTTCCGGACGTCCTAGACGACCAATTCTCATAGCTTTTAGCCGTACCCTTATCCTACTCCACCTCTGTTCCTCTGGCGATGTAGAGGTGAATCCAGGCCCTGCAGTGCCTAGCTCCACTCCTATTCCCCAGGCGCTCTCTTTTGTTGACTTCTGTAACCGTAAAAGCCTTGGTTTCAAGGCTTTTTACACATTAGAAGCCTCCTCCCTAAGTTTGTTTTATTCACTGCTTTAGCACACTCTGCCAACCCGGATGTCCTAGCCATGTCTGAATCCTGGCTTAGGAAGACCACCAAAAACTCTGAAATCTCCATCCCCATCTGCAACATTTTCCAACAAGATAGAACGGCCAAAGGGGGCGGTGTTGCAATCTATTGCAGAGATAACCTGCAGAGTTCTGTCTTACTATCCAGGTCTGTACCCAAACAATTTGAACTTCTACTTTTAAAAATGCACCTCTCTAAAAACAAGTCTCTCACCGTTGCCGCTTGCTATAGACCACCCTCTGCCCCCAGCTGTGCTCTGGACACCATATGTGAACTGATTGCCCCCCATCTATCTTCAGAGATCGTGCTGCTTGGTGACCTAAACTGGGACATGCTTAACATCACGGCCATCCTACAATCTAAGCTTGTTGCCCTCAATCTCACACAAATTATCAATGAACCTACCAGGTACAACCCCAAAGCCGTAAACACAGGCACCCTCATAGATATCATCCTAACCAACTTGCCCTCTAAATACACCTCTGCTGTTTTCAACCAAGATCTCAGCGATCACTCCTTCATTGCCTGTATCCGTAATAGGTCAGCGGTCAAACGACCTCCACTCATCACTGTCAAACGCTCCCTGAAACACTTCAGCGAGCAGGTCTTTCTAATAGACCTGGCCCGGGTATCCTGGAAGGATACTAACCTCATCCCGTCAGTAGAGGATGCCTGGTTATTCTTTAAAAATGCCTTCCTCACCATCTTAAATAAGCATGCCCCATTCAAGACATTTAGAACCAGGAACAGATATAGCCCTTGGTTCTCTCCAGACCTGATTGCCCTTAACCAGCACAAAAACGTCCTCTGCATTAGCATCGAACAGCCCCCGTGATATGCAACTTTTCAGGGAAGTTAGAAACCAATATACACAGGCAGTTAGAAAAGCCAAGGCCAGCTTTTTCAAGCAGAAATTTGCTTCCTGCAACACAAACTCAAAAAAGTTCTGGGACACTGTAAAGTCCATGGAGAATAAGAGCACCTCCTCCCAGCTGCCCACTGCACTGAGGATAGGAAACTCTGTCATCACCGATAAATCCCATATAATTGAGAATTTCAATAAGCATTTTTCTACGGCTGGCCATGCTTTCCAACTGGCTATCCCTACCCCGGTCAACAGCACTGCACCCCCCACAGCAACTCGCCCAAGCCTTCCCCATTTCTCCTTCTCCCAAATCTAGTCAGCTGATGTTCTAAAAGAGCTGCAAAATCTGGACCCCTACAAATCAGCCGGGCTAGACAATCTGGACCCTTTCTTTCTAAAATGATCTGCCGAAATTGTTGCAACCCCTATTACTAGCCTGTTCAACCTCTCGTTCGTGACGTCTGAGATTCCCAAACATTGGAAAGCAGCTGCGGTCATCCCCCTCTTCAAAAGGGGGAGACACTCTTGACCCAAACTGCGACAGACCTAAATCTATCCTACCCTGCCTTTCTAATGTCTTCGAAAGCCAAGTTAACAAACAAATTACCGACCATTTCGAATCCCATCGTACCTTCTCCACTATGCAATCTGCTTTCAGAGCTGGTCATGGGTGCACCTCAGCCACGCTCAAGGTCCAAAATGTCATCTTAACCGCCATCGATAAGAAACAATACTGTGCAGCCGTATTCATTGACCTGGCCAAGGCTTTCGACTCTGTCAATCACCACATCCTCATCAGCAGACTCAACAGCCTCGGTTTCTCAAATGACTGCCTCGCCTGGTTCACCAACTACTTTTCCGATAGAGTTCAGTGTGTCAAATCGGAGGGCCTGTTGTCTGGGCCTCTGGCAGTCTCTACGGGGGTGCCACAGGGTTCAATTCTTGGGCCAACTCTTTTCTCTGTATACATCAATAATGTCGTTCTTGCTGCTGGTGAGTCTCTGATCCACCTCTACGCAGACGACACCATTCTGTATACTTCTGGCCCTTCTTTGGACGCTGTGTTAACTACCCTCCAGACGAGCTTCAATGCCATACAACTCTCCTTCCGTAGCCTCCAACTGCTCCTAAATACAAGTAAAACTAAATGCATACTCTTCAAACGAGCATCACTACTCTGGATGGTTCTGACTTAGAATATGTGGACAACTACAAATACCTAGGTGTCTTGTTAGACTGTAAACTCTCCTTCCAGACTCACATCAAACATCTCCAATCCAAAGTTAAATCTAGAATTGGCTTCCTATTTCGTAACAAAGCATCCTTCACTCATGCTGCCAAACATGCCCTCGTAAAACCGACCATCCTACCGATCCTCGACTTCGACGATGTCATTTACAAAATAGCCTCCAACACCCTACTCAACAAATTGGATGCAGTCAATCACAGTGCCATCCGTTTTGTCACCAAAGCCCCATATACTACCCACCACTGCGACCTGTACGCCCTCGTTGGCTGGCCCTCGCTTCATACTCGTCGCCAAACCCACTGGTTCCAGGTCATCTACAAGACCCTGCTAGGTAAAGTCCCGCCTTATCTCCGCTCACTGGTCACCATAGCAGCACCCACCTGTAGCACGCGCTCCAGCAGGTGTATTTCACTGGTCACCCCCAGGGCCAATTCCTCCTTTGGCCGCCTCTCCTTCCAGTTCTCTGCTGCCAATGACTGGAACGAACTACAAAAATCTCTGAAACTGGAAACACTTATCTCCCTCACCAGCTTTAAGCACCAGCTGTCAGAGCAGCTCACAGATTACTGCACCTCTACATAGCCCAAACAATTACCTCATCCCCTACTGTATTTATTTATTTTGCTCCCTTGCACCCCAGTATTTCTACTTTGCACATTCACCTACTGCAAATCTACAATTCCAGTGTTTTTTAATTGCTATATTGTATTTACTTTGCCACCGTGGCCTTTTATTGCCTTTACCTCCCTTATCTCACCTCATTTGCTCACATTGTATATAGACTTGTTTTTGTACTGTATTATTGACTGTATGTTTGTTTTATTCCATGTGTAACTAACTCTGTGTTATATGTGTCGAACTGCTTTGCTTTATCTTGGCCAAGTCACAGTTGTAAATGAGAACTTGTTCTCAACTGGCCCACCTGGTTAAATAAAGGTGAAATACACACACACACACAGACAGAATACACTATGGAAGGACACACACACACACTGACAGAATACACTATGGATGGACACACACACTGACAGAATACAGTATGAATGGACACACACACACACACAGACACACACACACACACACTGACAGAATACACTATGGATGGACACATACACACACTGACAGAATACACTATGGATGGACACACACACACACACACACACACACACACTAACAGAATACACTACGGACACACGCTGACGGCTGTCTGGTCCTACTAAAATGTTGACACAGAAGTGAAAAATAATTCCTGTCCTGTCGTGTCAATTTTGTTCCTGTACTGTCCTGATCCCGCAACAGTTCTATAACCCCGGAACTTCCTTGTCCCTTCCAGATAACAATCAATCCCATCCTGTCCTGTGCTCATTTTTACGCACAGAAATACAGTACTACTCATTCAAGGGTTTTTATTTTTACTATTTTCGACATTGTAGAATAATGGTGAAGACATCAAAACTATGAAATAACACATATGGAATCATGCAGTAACCAAAAATGTGTTAAACAAACCCAAATATATTTTATATTTGAGATTCTTCAAATATCAAGGCAAAGGGTTGCTGACAGCTTTGCACACTCTTGGCATTCTCTCAACCAGCTTCATGAAGTAGTCACTTGGAATGCATTTCAATTAACAGGTGTGCCTTGTTCAAAGTTAATTAGTGGAATTTCTTTCCTTCTTAAAGCATTTGAGCCAATCAGTTGTTTGAGCCAATCAGAAGATAGCCCTATTTGGTAAAAGACCAAGTCCATATTATGGCAAGAACAGCCCAAATAAGCAAAGACAAACAACAGTCCATCATTACTTTAAGACATGAAGGTCAGTCAATCCGGAACATTTCAAGAACTTTCAAAGTTTCTTCAAGTGCAGTAGCAAAAACCATCAAGCACTATCATGAAACTGGCTCTCATGAGGACCACCACAGGAAAGGAAGACCCAGAGTAACCTCTGCTGCAGAGGATAAGTTCATTAAAAAGTTACCAACCTCAGAAATCTCTGCCAAATAAATGCTTCACAGAGTTCAAGTAACAGACACATCTCAACATCAACTGTTCAGAGGAGACTGTGTGAATCAGGCCTTTACGGTCAAATTACTGCAAAGAAATCCCTACTAAAGGACACCAATAAGAAGAGACTTGCTTGGCCCAAGAAACATGAGCAATGGAAATGAGACCGGTGGAAATTTGTCCTGATGAGTCCAGATTTCAGAGTTTTGATTCCAACCGGCGTGTCTTTGTGAGACGCAGAGTAGGTTAAATCTAGACTTGGTTTCCTCTATCGTAATCGCTCCTCTTTCACCCCAGCTGCCAAACTAACCCTGATTCAGATGACCATCCTACCCATGCTAGATTACAGAGACATCATAATTTATAGATCGGCAGGTAAGGGTGCTCTCGAGCGGCTAGATGTTCTTTACCATTCTGCCATCAGATTTGCCACCAATGCTCCTTATAGGACACATCACTGCACCCCTCTGTAAACTGGTCATCTCTGTAAACCCGTCGCAAGACCCACTGGTTGATGCTTATTTATAAAACCCTCTTAGGCCTCACTCCCCCCTATCTGAGACATCTACTGCAGCCCTCATCCTCCACATACAACACCCGTTCACTCCCCCCTATCTGAGATATCTACTACAGCCCTCATCCTCCACATCTGCCAGTCACATTCTGTTAAAGGTCCCCAAAGCACACACATCCCTGGGTCGCTCGTCTTTTCAGTTCGCTGCAGCTAGCCATTAGAACGAGCTGCAACAAACACTCAAACTGGACAGTTTTATCTCAATCTCATCATTCAAAGACTCAATCATGGACACTCTTACTGACAGATGAGGCTGCTTTGTATTGTCGTCTCTACCTTCTTGCCCTTTGTGCTGTTGTCTGTGCCCAATAGTGTTTGAATATATGTTTTGTGCTGCTACCATGTTGTGTTGCTACCATGCTGTCATGTGTTGCTGCCTTGCTATGTTGTTGTCTTCAGTCTCTCTTCATGCAGTGTTTTCTCTCTTGTCGTGATGTGTGTTTTGTCCTATATTTACACTTCCGTTCAAAAATTTGGGGTCACTTAGAAATGTCCTTGTTTTTGAAAGAAAAGCAAATTTTTTGTACATTAAAATAACATCAAATTGATCAGAAATGCGGTGTAGACATTGTTAATGTTGTAAATGACTATTGTAGCTGGCAACGACAGATTTTTTATGGAATATCTACATAGGCGTGCAGAGGCCCATAATCAGCAACCATCACTCCTGTGTTCCAATGACACGTTGTGTTAGCTAATCCAAGTTTATCATTTTAAAAGGCTAATTGATCACTAGAAAACCCTTTTGCAATTATGTTAGCACAGCTGAAAACTGTTGTCCTGATTAAAGAAGCAATAAAACTGGCCTTCTTTAGACTAGTTGAATGTCTGGAGCATCAGCATTTGTGGGTTCGAATACAGGCTCAAAATGGCCAGAAACAAAGAACTGTCTTCTGAAATTCATCTGTCTATTCTTGTTCTGAGAAATGAAGGCTATTTCATGCGAGAAATTCCAAAGAAACTGAAGATCTTGAACAACGCTGTGTACTACTCCCTTCACAGAACAGCACAAACTGTCTCTAACCAGAATACAAAGAGGAGTGGGAGGCCCCGGTGCACAACTGAGCAAGAGGACAAGTACATTAGTGTCTAGTTTGAGAAACAGACGCCTCAAGTCCTCAACTTGCAGCTTCATTAAATACTACCCGTATAACACCAGTCTCAATGTCAACAGTGAAGAGGCGACTCTGGGATGCTGGCTTTCTAGGCAGAGTTGCAAAGAAAAAGCCATATCTCAGACTGGCCAATAAAAATAAAAGATTAAGATGGGTAAAAGAACACAGACACTGGACAGAGGAAGATAGGAAAAAAGAGTTATGGACAGACGAATCTAAGTTTGAGGTGTTTGGATCACAAAGAACATTTGTGAGATGCAGAAAAAATGAAAAGATGCTGGAGGAGTGCTTGACGCCATCTGTCAAGCATGGTGGAGGCAATGTGATGGTCTGGGGGTGCTTTGGTGGCGGTAAAGTGGGAGCTTTGTACAGGGTAAAAGGGATCTTGATGGAGGAAGGCTATCACTCCATTTTGCAATGCCCTACCCGTGGACGGCACTTAATTGGAGCCAATTTCCTCGTACAACAGGACAATGACCCAAAGCATAGCTCCAAACTATGCAAAAACTATTTAGGGAAGAAGCAGTCAGCTGGTATTCTGTCTATAATGGAGTGGCCAGCACAGTCACCGGATCTCAACCCAATTGAGCAACAGCTTGACCGTATGGTACGTAAGAAGTGCCCATCAAGCCAATCCAACTTGTGGGAGGTGCTTCAGGAACATGGGATGAAATCTCTTCAGATTACCTCAACAAATTGACAACTAGAATGCCAAATGTCTGGAAGGCTGTATTTGATGCAGATTCTTTGACGAAAGCAAGGTTTGAAGGACAATTATTATTTCAATTAAAAATCATTATTTATAACCTTGTCAACGTCTTGACTATATTTCCTATTCATTTAGAAACTCATTTCATGCATGTTTTCATGGAAAACTGCTCAAAAAAATAAAGGGAACACTTAAACAACACAATGTAACTCCAAGTCAATCACACTTCTGTGAAATCAAACTGTCCACTTAGGAAGCAACACTGATTGACAATAAATTTCACATGCTGTTGTGCATTTGGAATAGACAACAGGTGGAAATTATAGGCAATTAGCAAGACACCCCCAATAAAGGAGTGGTTCTGCAGGTGGGGACCACAGACCACTTCTCAGTTCCAATGCTTCCTGGCTGATGTTTTGGTCACTTTTGAATGGTGGCGGTGCTTTCACTCTAGTGGTAGCATGAGATGGAGTCTACAACCCACACAAGTGGCTCAGGTAGTGCAGCTCATCCAGGATGGCTCATCAATGCGAGCTGTGGCAAGAAGATTTGCTGTGTCTGTCAACGTAGTGTCCAGAGCATGGAGGCACTACCAGGAGACAGGCCAGTACATCAGGAGACGTGGAGGAGGCCGTAGGAGGGCAACAACCCAGCAGCAGGACCGCTACCTCCGCCTTTGTGCAAGGAGGAGCAGGAGGAGCACTGCCAGAGCCCTGCAAAATGACCTCCAGCAGGCCACAAATGTGCATGTGTTTGCTCAAACGGTCAGAAACAGACTCCATGAGGGTGGTATGAGGGCCCGACATCCACAGGTGGGGGTTGTGCTTACAGCCCAACACCGTGCAAGACGTTTGGCATTTGCCAGAGAACACCAAGATTGGCAAATTCGCCACTGGCGCCTGTGCTCTTCACAGATGAACGCAGGTTCACACTGAGCACATGTGACAGACGTGACAGAGTCTGGAGACGCCGTGGAGAACGTTCTGCTGCCTGCAACATCCTCCAGCATGACCGGTTTGGCGGTGGGTCAGTCATGGTGTGGGGTGGCATTTCTTTGGGGGGCCGCACAGCCCTCCATGTGCTCACCAGAGGTAGCCTGACTGCCATTAGGTACTGAGATGAGATCCTCAGACCCCTTGTGAGACCATATGCTGGTGCGGTTGGCCCTGGGTTCCTCCTAATGAAAGACAATGCTAGACCTCATGTGGCTGGAGTGTGTCAGCAGTTCCTGCAAGAGGAAGGCATTGATGCTATGGACTGGCCCGCCCGTTCCCCAGACCTGAATCCAATTGAGCACATCTGGGACATCATGTCTCGCTCCATCCACCAACGCCACGATGCACCACAGACTGTCCAGGAGTTGGCGGATGCTTTAGTCCAGGTCTGGGAGGAGATCCCTCAGGAGACCATCCGCCACCTCATCAGGAGCATGCCCAGGCATTGTAGGGAGGTCATACAGGCACGTGGAGTCCACACACACTACTGAGCCTCATTTTGACTTGTTTTAAGGACATTACATAAAAGTTGGATCAGCCTGTAGTGTGGTTTTCCACTTTAATTTTGAGTGTGACTCCAAATCCAGACCTCCATGGGTTGATAAATTGGATTTCCATTGATTATTTTTGTATGATTTTGTTGTCAGCACATTCAACTATGTAAAGAAAAAAGTATTTAATAAGATTATTTCATTCATTCAGATCTAGGATGTGTTATTTTAGTGTTCCCTTTATTTTTTTGAGCAGTGTATATACAGTGAGGGAAAAAAGTATTTGATCCCCTGCTGATTTTGTACATTTGCCCACTGACAAAGAAATGATCAGTCTATAATTTTAATGGTAGGTTTACTTGAACAGTGAGAGACAGAATAACAACAAAAAAATCCAGAAATACGCATGTCAAAAATGTTATAAAATGATTTGCATTTTAAATGAGGGAAATAAGTATTTGTTTGTTTAGGAATTATTGAAAATAATTTCAGTAATGCAATATGCTACTGTGATATTTGGTTGTCTTACCTATTTTCGTTAAATGCACTGACTGTAGACCTAAGTATCTCTGGATGAGAGTGTATTCAAAATTACCTACAGTTGAAGTTGGAAGTTTACATACACCTTAGCCAAATACATTTAAACTCAGTTTTTCACAATTCATTACATTTAATCCTAGTAAAAATTCTCTGTCTTAGGTCAATTAGGATCACCACTTTATTTTAAGAATGTGAAATGTCAGAATAATAGTAAAGAGAATGATTTATTTCAGCTTTTATTTCTTTCATCACATTCCCAGTGGGTCAGAAGTTTACATACACTCAATTAGTATTTGGTAGCGTTGCCTTTAAATTGTTTAACTTGGGTCAATCGTTTCAGGTAGCCTTCCACAAGCTTCCCACAATAAGTTGGGTGAATTTTGGCCCATTCCTCCTGACAGACCTGGTGTAACTGAGTGAGGTTTGTAGGCCTTCTTGCTCGCACACGCTTTTTCAGCTGTGCCCACAAATGTTCTATAGGATTGAGGTCAGGGCTTTGTGATGGCCTCTCCAATACCTTGACTTTGTTGTCCTTAAGCCATTTTGCCACAACTTTGGAAGTATGCTTGGGGTCATTGTCCATTTGGAAGACCCATTTGCGACCAAGCTTTAACTTCCTGACTGATGTCTTGAGATGTTGCTTCAATATATCCACATAATGTTTCTTCCTCATGATGCCATCTATTTTGTGAAGTGCACCAGTCCCTCCTGCAGCAAAGCACCCAGACAACACGATGCTGCCACCCCCGTGCTTCACGGTTGGGATGGTGTTCTTCGGCTTGCAAGCTTCCCCCTTTTTCCTTCAAACATAATGATGGTCATTATGGCCAAACAGCTCTATTTTTGTTTCATCAGACCAGAGGACATTTCTCCAAAAAGTACGATCTTTGTCCCCATGTGCAGTTGCAAACCGTAGTCTGGCTTTTTTATTGCAGTTTTGGAGCATTGACTTCTTCCTTGCTGAGCGGCCTTTCAGGTTATGTTGATATAGGACACGTTTTACCGTGGATATTGATACTTTTGTACCTGTTTCCTCCATCATCTTCACACAGTCCTTTGCTGTTGTTCTGGGATTGATTTGCACTTTTTGCACCAAAGTACGTTCATCTCTAGGAGACAGAATGCGTCTCCTTCATGAGCGGTATGACGGCTGCGTGGTCCCATGGTGTTTATACTTGCGTACTATTGTTTGTACAGAAGAACGTGGTACCTTCAGGCATTTGGAAATTACTCCCAAGGATGAACCAGACTTGTGGAGGTCTACAATTTTTTTCTGAGGTCTTGGCTGATTTCTTTTGATTTTCCCATGATGTTAAGCAAAGAGGCACTGAGTTTGAAGGTAGGCCTTGAAATACATCCACAAGTACACCTCCAATTGACCCAAATGATGTCAATTAGCCTATCAGAAGCTTCTAAAGCCATGACATCATTTTCTGGAATTTTCCAAGCTGCTTAAATGCACAGTCAACTTAGTGTAAACTTCTGACCCACTGGAATTGTGATTATAAGTGAAATAATCTGTCTGTAAACAATTGTTGGAAAAATGACTTGTGTCATGCAGAAAGTAGATGTCCTAACCGACTTGCCAAAACTATAGTTTGTTAACAAGAAATGTGTGGAGTGGTTGAATAACGAGATTTAATGATTCCAACCTAAATGTAGGTAAACTTCTGACTTCAACTGTATATGTAGATTGATTAAAGCTGGAGGATGAGGACAGACAGTACAGGCATAAAACTACAGCCGAGCACTGCCACATAGGAACATTTACAACATCAAAATAAAGAAAACCTGAGCGGCAGTACTGCATAAGTCATCCTATCTTTATTTCACTCTTCACCTGAGATGGCATGGGTTTAGTTAAATATGCAAACTATTGGGCTTGACGGTAAAGTTGTTGGGAGTAGAGCAGCTATGTCGCAGGCCATTTGTCCCACATTTCCTATGATAGCCTATTTGATTAAACCACAGCATTTTTTAACAAGCTGTGTACTGGATTCCTTCATTGTCAAAGACAACTCTATCAAATGTAGCTAAAACATCATTCTTTCTTTGGCTCTAATGTTAATGTTAGTTATGGGTCCTTGGCTGCAACAACATGTTGTAATTCCTCTACTGAAGGCTTCATCATTGAGCCTACTATCGTAGGTTGGTATGTGAGGTAGCTATTGACAGGCTACAAGTGGAGTGAGGCGTAAGAATGAGCCGACAGAAGGGTGAGTGGGGAAATTACGATTATTTTTGTAATTTTTTTATTAAGTAAACTATATTAGGCCAAGCCTACACAGATTTATTTTTTTATGTAATGTTCCACACAACATATTTCCGCCCCAAAAATTCAGTTTATAACTATTCCTGTACTACCCGTTCCTGTGGACTGTTTAGCCAGTCACATCATGTCCCGGACTTGACTCTAGAGCTTCCTGTCAGAATCCCGCGGGATACACCCACATGAGTCCTGCTCCTGTGTCAACCTCTAGGCCCTACATCCCCCTCTATCTCTCTCTGTATCGTTCTTCTAGTTATGTCTCCCTAAATCTCTCTTTCCCTAAATATCTAGTTCTCTCTCCCTCTCCTTCTCTCCCCTCCCTACCTCCTTTCCTCCCTCCGCATCTCTCACCTCTTCATGCTGACCCAGGAGGTGTCGAATATGCCCATGAGTCGCAGCACCCCCTCTAGGATGTCTCTGATAACGTCAGGAGGCATCCTCAGGGAGCGGATCTCTGATAGAGACTCTGGCTTGATGTTCCCCACAGCTCGCTTAGCCTCATCCACCAGGGGCTAGAGACAAACACACACACACGTATTGTAAAGATATTCTGGTTCTTTTCACCTGCACTTCTCTCAGCTCGTCGTCCAGAGGTACAACAACAGGTACAACAGGTAAAACAACAGGTACAATAGGTAAAACAATAGAGGCAAAACAACAGGTACTACAACAACAGAGGCAAAACAACAGGTACTACAACAACAGAGGTAAAACAATAGGTAAAACAACAGGTACAATAGGTAAAACAATAGAGGCAAAACAACAGGTACAACAACAGGTACAATAGGTAAAACAACAGGTAAAACAACAGGTAAAACAATAAAGGCAAAACAACAGGTACTACAACAACAGAGGCAAAACAACAGGTACAACAACAGGTACAACAACAGGTACAACAACAGGTACAACAACAGGTACAATAGGTAAAACAACAGGTGCAACAACAGGTACAACAACAGATAAAACAACAGGTGCAATAGGTAAAACAACAGGTACAACAACAGGTACAACAACAGATAAAACAACAGGTACAACAACAGGTAAAACAACAGGTAAAACAACAGGTGCAACAACAGGTACAACAACAGATAAAACAACAGGTACAACAACAGGTACAATAGGTAAAACAACAGGTAAAACAACAGGTACAACAACAGGTAAAACAACAGGTACAACAACAGGTACAATAGGTAAAACAACAGGTAAAACAATAGGTAAAACAACAGGTAAAACAACAGGTACAACAACAGGTACAATAGGTAAAACAATAGGTAAAACAACAGGTACAACAACAGGTAAAACAACAGGTGCAATAGGTAAAACAACAGGTACAACAACAGGTACAACAACAGGTACAATAGGTAAAACAACAGGTAAAACAACAGGTGCAATAGGTAAAACAACAGGTACAACAACAGGTACAACAACAGATAAAACAACAGGTAAAACAACAGGTGCAACAACAGGTACAATAGGTAAAACAACAGGTAAAACAACAGGTACAACAACAGGTAAAACAAAAGGTGCAATAGGTAAAACAACAGGTACAACAACAGGTACAACAACAGATAAAACAGCAGAGGTACAACAACAGGTACAACAACAGGTACAACAACAGATAAAACAACAGGTAAAACAACAGGTGCAACAACAGGTACAACAACAGGTAAAACAACAGGTAAAACAACAGGTGCAACAACAGGTACAACAACAGATAAAACAACAGGTACAACAACAGGTACAACAACAGGTACAATAGGTAAAACAACAGAGGTAAAACAAC
>NC_042969.1:80029676-80092176 GCF_901001165.1 Salmo trutta
GTTTCTTGGCAATTTCTCGCATGGAATAGCCTTCATTTCTCAGAACAAGAATAGACTGATGAGTTTCAGAAGAAACTGTATATTGACTTTTTCTACTGTATGTTTGTTTTACTCCATGTGTAACTCTGTGTTGTTGTATGTGTTGAACTGCTTTGCTTTATCTTGACCAGGTCGCAGTTGTAAATGAGAACTTGTTCTCAACTAGCCTACCTGGTTAAATAAAGGTGAAATCATTTTTTAAATTTTTTTTTAGTTATTTGTTTCTGGCCATTTTGAGCCTATAATCGAACCCACAAATGCTGATGCTCCAGATACTCAACTAGTCTAAAGAAGGAAGTTTTATTGCTTCTTTAATCCGGACAACAGTTTTCAGCTGTGCTAACATAATTGCAAAAGGGTTTTCTAATGATCAATTAGCCTTTCAAAATGATAAACTTGGATTAGCTAACACAACGTGCCATTGAAACACATGAATGATGGTTGCTGATAATGGGCCTTTGTACACCCATGTAGATATTCCATTAAAAATCAGCTGTTTCCAGCTACAATAGTCATTTCCAAAATCTACACTGTATTTCTGATCAATTTTATGTTATTTTAACGGACACATTTTCTTGCTTTTCTTTCAAAAACAAGGACATTTCTAAGTGACCCCAAAATTTTGAACGGTAGCGTATATAGTGCGTGTATATAGTGTGTGTGTATAGTGTTTGTATATATGGTGTCTGTGTATATATAGTGTGTGTGTGTATATATAGTGTGTGTATATAGTGTTTGTGTGTATATAGTGTGTGTATATAGTGTTTGTGTGTATATAGTGTGTGTATATGGTGTGTGTATATGGTGTTTTTTTATTTTTTATTATTTATTACAAAAAACACAAGGAAGGGGTAACATTAAAGTATTAGAACATGAAGGACAAACAATACAGCACCAAGACACTATCAAACATGTATCAGTCTTTCCGCAACAGAGCCATCCTTATGTGTGAGGGTGCATGTGCATGATAGTGATGTAAAATATATGTCATAGTTTCCTTTTTCATGATCAGCCCGAACCCTCCAAGATCCCCCCACAGTTCCCCAATAGCTGTTCCTCAACCATTTGAGACCATTCCCACAGTCCCCCCCCACCGGAAAAAATAAATAAAATACAATTAATTCCATTCCCCACTCCCAAGAATCCCCCAATGCACCAACAACCAAGAGAATAAACTAAAGAGAAAAAAGGAAAAGACAGAAGAAAACAGCAAACAACAATGCAATTTTTTTAATAAAACATTTAAAACAAAGGACATCATGGACAACTGAAATCATAACAGCAATGCCAACTGTATATGTTTGTGTGCATGTCTGGCACTATTACATGTATGTGTGTGTTCTTGTATGTGTTTATTTGAATGAGAGTGTGTGTGTATGCATGTGTACAAACACCTGCACGGCATCAGCCTCAGGCAAACTGGCATTAGTTGTAAAAACACTGCCACTTAGTGTCATTCAAATGTACTTTTATTATGTTTTATTTAGACTTTTTTCCCCCTTTATCTTTTGACCATCATTCTCTCTCTCACACAGCAACTCCACTCCCACTGGTCTCCAATTCCACATACCAACCCTCAGCTTCCCTCAGACCATCCCATCTATCTCTGCTGGCCACCCACTTCCTGTTTCAACCCATCCCAACCCTCAGCTTCCCTCAGCCCATCCCATCTATCTCTGCTGGCCACCCACTTCCTGTTTCAACCCATCCCAACCCTCAGCTTCCCTCAGCCCATCCCATCTATCTCTGCTGGCCACCCACTTCCTGTTTCAACCCATCCCAACCCTCAGCTTCCCTCAGCCCATCCCATCTATCTCTGCTGGCCACCCACTTCCTGTTTCAACCCATACCAACCCTCAGCTTCCCTCAGCCCATCCCATCTATCTCTGCTGGCCACCCACTTCGTGTTTCTACGCAACACATATCTTTCAACTATGCTATGATGTTTAACGTACAATTACATTTAAGTCATTTAACGTACAATTTGAATCTATCTAATCGAACAGAATCTACAGATTGCGTGTTGAAGATAAATACTTTTACTAAGAGTATTATTATATTAGTAATTGACTGACCCGGTCTCTCCAGATCTCCTAACAGTACTATTTCTAGGGTCAATTTTAGATCAATGCTGTGCATTTTCAGCCATTCCTGAACCTGAGACCAGAAACAGTCTACCTGAGGGCAATACCAAAATAAATGGTCTATTGATTCTGTATCCTCACAACAAAATCTGCAGAGCTTTGATGATTTTATGCCCCAAATACTCAACATTTTGTTGGTGGCAAGAATTCTATATAATAATTTCAGCTGAAAAGCACAGAGTCTTGAATCTTGCGTTGTTTTATAAATCAGCTCATACACCCTGTACCATGGAATCGGTACATCAAAAATCTCTTCCCAACTATTTTGCAATCTGTATGGCACAGTTGTCAACATCCTGTAATAAATAGGAAACTGGTAAACCTTCCCATTTATTATATTTTTATTCCTCTGCCAGTTTTGATCCTTTATATTGGGCAGACAGACCAGTTCCCTACCTCCTCCCGCTGCCACCCGCCTCCTCCATTTTTGGGGCAATGCTGTAATCAATTGGTTGTACTCTTGGATTGAGCAGACCTTCCTGTACAATTCTGATAACTCCATGAAGGACATAACTCTACCATTACAATATCATTTAACAATAAAATACCCTTTTCAAACATCTTTCCCATAAATACAGGTATTATATCAACCAGCACATTTGAGTTCAGCCATAATATTTGTTCTATCTTTTCAGGGAGATGAAATTGAAATTGTAGCCAGCTCTGCAATGCTTGTTTGAAAAAGACAGATACTTTGAAAAAAGTATCATTTTCAATGAATCGAAAATGAGACATGGCAATCTGCACAAAGGCAAAAAGGCAATTTTTAAACAATGGATGAGCTTTTCTTATTAATCTACTTGAGAACCATTTAGGGTTCAAATAAAACTTTTGAATGAGTGAAGCTTTTAGAGAGAGGTTAAGTGCTTTTATACTTAATAATCTCAACCCACCCAATTCATATTCATTATATAGATAGGCTAATTTTATTTTGTCTGGTTTAGTGTCCCAGATAAAGCGAAATATTTTTTGCTCATATGATTTGAAAAATGAATCATCAGGAGTAGGCAGCGCGATAAGTAAGTGAGTAAACTGAGATATGACTAAGGAGTTAATCAGGGCAATTTTTCCATAAATAGACAGGTATTTACCTCTCCATGGTTGCAGGATCTTGTCTATTTTTACAAGTTTTCTATTGAAATTCATTGTGGAGAGCTTATTTATATATTTTGTGATATGAATACCGAGTATGTCTACTTCACCATCAGCCCATTTTAGAGGTAGTGTAAAAGGTAATGTAAAAGTTGTATTTTTTAAGGATCCAATACGTAATATTGTATACTTATCATAATTAGGTTTTAGTCCAGAGAGTACAGAAAAGTTATCTAGATCTTTAATGAGACATTGCAGGGATCTAACTCAACATAAAACTTGAGTCTTCAGCACACATGGACACCTTTGTTTTTAAGCCTTGGATTTCTAATCCTCTAATGTTGTTATTGGATCTGATTTTAATAGCTAGCATTTCGATGGCCATAACGAATAGGTATGGTGACAGCGGACACCCTAGTTTAACTCCTCTTGACAATTCAAAACTCTCTGAGATGTAGCCGTTATTTACTATTTTACACCTGGGGTTGCTAAACATTATTTTTACCCATTTTATAAGAGAATTACCGAAATTGAAAAAAATCCAGTCTTACTTTATGAAATGCCTTTTCAAAATCCGCTATAAATACCATTCCTGGCTTCTTATACGTTTCATGATGTTCTATTATTTCTAGTAGTTGTCGTATATTATGTCCAATGTATCGTCGATGTAAAAAACCTGTCTGATCAGGATGAACAACACCTGGTAAAACCCTTTTAATTCTGAGTGCTATGCATTTTGCTAGTATTTTTGCATCACAACATTGAAGTGTAAGGGGCCTCCAGTTTTTTTAGATAGACCGGGTCTTTATATTTGCCATCTGGGTCTTGTTTTAATAATAGAGAAATCAGACCTTCCTGCTGAGTACCTGATAGATTGTTTTAACTACTCCTATAGAAATGGTAGTCTAACAATGGAGCTTTTAGTACATCAATAAAATACTTGATATACCTCTACTGGTATGCCCTGGGGTTTTTCCAGATTGAAAGGATTTAATAGCCCCAAAAAGTTCTTCCTCTGTAATTTGGCCTTCACACTGATCTTTCTGTACATTTCTTAATTTTCCATTTTTTATATTATTTGGAAAAAATTCCTTACCGTAATCTTCATTCAGTGGGAGAGGATGAGACGAAAAAGAGAACATATGCCTAAAATAATTTGCTTCCTCTTTTAAAATATCATTCGGAGAATCATAGATGACTCCATCTTCAGTAACGAGTTTCTGCAAATTATTTTGTTAGCGTTCCTGTATTGGAGATTCAGGAAGAATTTTGTGAATTTTTCTCCATATTCCATCCAGTTTGCTTTATTTTTGTAATAGATTACATTAGATTGTTCCTGAATAAGTTCCTCAAGTTCTTTTTGTTTTTCCTCTAACTTATTTTGTATCTCTGTAGTATCGTTTTTATTGCCATCTACCTGTACTATTAGTTCATGGATTTCCCTTGTTAGTCTTGTTTCTTTAGCCAGAAACGGCTTTTTTATTATTGTTGAATATTGTGTATTTAGTGTTTGTATATAGTGTGTGTATATGGTGTGTGTATATGGTGTGTGTATAAAGTGTGTGTATTTGGTGTGTATATAGTGTGTGTATATGTTGTGTGTGTTACCTGTAGATGTTGCTGTCTGAGAGTGAGCTGGCTCTGTTTGCTGCTGTAAATGGATGTGTAGACGTGGAGGAAGGCCATGTACTGGCTGGGTGTGGCTCCATATTCTCTACAAGACTCATGGATCATCAGGAAGGAGCGACAAAGATCACCCTGACCCGACGCTGGGAGGGACAAACGAGACAGAACATATCCACGAGTGACTAGCTAGTTTAGAGCTAGTTCTCTATAGTCTGACTATGACTTACTAGGACTCTGGTGGCAGGGATGTTTTCTCCTACCTGACCCTTTTCTCTTGTGGCCTTTCTCTCCTCCACTCTTCTCCCCCTCTCCCTCCACCTTAGCCAGCAGCATCTCAGGGATCTGACAGGACAGCATCAACACGAAGGTTATGAAGGAAGACAGAGCTAATGACAATATTATAATCCTGTATGATGCTATGTTCTCAACCCTCCCTCCATCCTCTCCTCCCACCTTCTTCATGCTGCTCTCAGACCATCCGTCCATCCACTGGACGGAACACCTGCGGTAGAGAGCCGGGTTGCTCTCACAGCTAATGGTGAAGTTAGAGTTGGTGCAGTCCATGATCAACACTATGTGTAGGTTCTGCTGGATTCCTGAGCGAGAGAGCGAGAGAGCGAGAGAGCGAGAGAGCGAGAGAGCGGGGGATGGAGATGAAGGGAGAGAAACAAAGAAAAAGAAACAAAGAGAGTGTGTAATGGCTTGTGTACTGCTGTCCTTGTCCATTTACTCCCCAGCTGAAAGGCCAGTAGTTTAGTCAGAGGAACTCAGAGGGAAGAGACATCTATTGATCTGATTCTGCAGCATCTACAGAACAAACACAGCATCATAATAAACGTGGGGGAGGAGAGGGATGAAGTGAGAGGAAGGGAGAGAGGGAGAGGAGATGAGAGAACCGAGGATGTGTAGATGTGCCGATGTGACCTTCAGCAAGACACTTAACCCTAATTGCTCCTATAAATCGCTCTGGATAAGAGCGCCTGCTAAATGACTACAATGTAATGTCATGTAGATGAGTAGCTAGATAGATGAGTCTCTCACGGTAGGCAAAGTAGTTGAAGAGGGGTCCGGTGAATCCGTCCTGGGATGCAGGATCTTTGAGAGAGGAGAGGAGGGGCTCCAGCTCCTCTGGGGAGTACAGGCCTGGAACCTCACCTACAACACACATATAACACACACTGATCTCAGTACAGTACAGGCTCCAGGCCAGTACCTCATCTACAACACATATAACACTGAACTCAGTACAGTACAGTACAGGCCCCAGGCCAGTACCTCATCTACAACAGACATCACTTTGAACTGAAAAAGTACAGACTCAGCACCTCACCTGGGATTTATGACACATGGTTTCATTTGATTTTATTCATCATCAGACATTGTGTATTCCATTTGTGCAGTTGTTTATATGCGACTGACCAGAGGACAGCAGGCTGTTGACCATCTCCAGGAAGGCTGGGTGGACAAACTGATAATCCTCCAGCAACAGCACCACCTGTTGGCCCTCCAGACCTGCCAGCTGCATCACCTACACAGAAGAGAACACACAGTCAGGTGTGTGTGATTTGATGTTCCCTGCAGCATGCTTTGCCTTGTCCAGCTTTGCCTTCACCAGTGTTTCCCTATGATTTACTTTCAGCAGCAGTGGTAAAGTTGGACGGGTGGTCCTTTTGCTGGGGGGGTCCGGGGGCATTCACCCCCGCGACACCATCTGAAATATAATTTTCCCTTTAAAAGCATTATCACATTTACGTCATTTACATTTATGTCATCACCTGTAGCCCAACTGATGCAGCATAGCGTCTTTAAATAAATAGGCTGAAGCATGAGGTTGCCCATCTGCATTTACCTCTTGGGGAAAAAAAGAAGATTGAATGCATCAAATTCTACAACTATACCTTGGAACCTGTAATTTTTTCTGGATCAAAATGGGGCAAAGAGGGTGAGCGTGGTAGGGGTGTGACAGTGGGCGTGGCCAATGGAGTGGTCTCCAACTGAACATTTTAGAGGCCCTCCTCTTGGCCGCAGAGACAACATTTTGCTGTTTTAAAGCACATTTCCTGCAATTCCACATATTTTGGCATGGGGCAGAGAAAGAATTTGCTGTTTTAAAGCAAATTTCCAACAAATCTACATATTTTGGCATGGGGCAGAGAGAGAATGTGCTGTTTTAAAGCTAATTTCCAACAAATCAACATATTTTGGCATGGGGCACAGAGAGAATGTGCTTTTTTAAAGCTATTTTCCAACAAATCTACAGATTTTGGCATGGGGCAGAGAGAAAACGCCATGTTTTAAAGCTAATTTCCAACAATTCTACATATTTTGCAGTGGCTTATGCCATGTTCTTATGCTATCTGAGTGACTAAAACATAATAACAAAATGAATGCCCCATGCCATGACATCTTTAGAATGTTTGATTCTCCCTGACTAATTTTGGTGATTGTTAGTTCTCAAAGATCTTATAAAAACATAAAATAGGTCCATTATCTTTTCCACATACTTTACATCTGGTTTTAGTAGTGTAAGTTAACACTGAAAAAGGTTTTCCATTCCAAAAAAGTATAAAGAAATCGAACAAAAAGAAGTCTACCTCGGCTAAACAGATATAGAGGAAACACTGCACACTAAAACATAGGTCACAGAGAAAGACAGACACAGAGGTATGACATCTTACGTTCTTCAGGTCATTGTTGAAGTGTTTGAGTGAGTATCCGCGGGAGATCTTGGGTGTGTAGAGTGTGTATCCATGCATGTGTGAGACCAGGCATGTGGCGGTGCGTCGGCCCACCCCGCTGCGTCCAGCCAGGAGCAGAGAGCCCCCCGGTCGACTCAGGACACGGTCCACACGAGACACAAAGTGACACACCTCCCAGAACAACAGCAGGTCCAACTCCCTGTTGTCACGACCATACAGGACCGCTCCCTACAGAAGGCAGAGATACATTAATACACACACACACACACTCTCTCTCTCTCTCCCTGTCCTAAACAATACAAACACACACCGACCTTGTGTATGACCTGGCGTAGGTCGGCAAAGTCGAGGCGTCCTAGAGATTTACCGTGGGGGGGCAGGGACTGACCAGGGGCCATCACTCCCCCTCCCTCAGACGCACCCCACGTCACATAGAAACCATCTGCAGAGAGAAAATACGCAGTTATACACACTGTTAAATACACACATCTATACACACACACACCTAACTACACACACAAACCCATTTCCCAGAGAACCCAACCACAGAGAACCCACTGTCATACAGTATATAGAGACACTCTGCAGAGGGAGAGGAGCACTGAGGTGTGTGTTTTACCTGTCATGTTGTCGAGTGCGTCGGAGCCCCAGTCACCTCGTATGACAGAGGAGAGGATGTTGTCAAAGGAATGGATGTCTTTAGAGGAGACCAGTCTGTCTCTGAACAGCCTCTTGGCCTCATAGGCTACCACCTCCAACACTGAGTCTGTTATATTACAGTTCCCTACAGACACAGAGAGGAGGAGTTAATACACACTGGACAAAACATTAAAAACACCTTCCTAATATTGTTACACCCCCCCCCTTATCCCTCAGAACAGACTCAATTTGTTGGGGCATGGACTCTACAAGGTGTTCCACAAGGATGCTGGCCCATGTTGACTCCAATGCTTCCCACAGTTGTGTCATGTTGGCTGGATGTCCTTTGGGTGGTGGACCATTCTTCATACACACGGGAAACTGTTGAAAGTGAAAAACCCAGCAGCGTTGCAGTTCTTGACTCAAACCGGTGTGCCTGGAACCTACTACCATACCCCGTTCAAAGGCACTTAAATCTTTTGTCTTGTCCATTCACCCTCTGAATGACACACACACAATCCATGTCTCAATTGTCTCAAGGCTTAAAAATCCTTCTTTAACCTGTCTCCTCCCCTTCATCTACACTGATTGAAGAGGACTTAAAAGGGGACATCAATAAGGGATCATAGCTTTCACCTGGATTCACCTGGTCAGTCTGTCATGGAAAGAGCAGGTGTTCTTAATATTCTGTCCACTCGGTGGACACTACTACATTATACCATACTACAAAAAGACACGCAGCATCAATACAGCTCAGTGTACACACACTAACACACCAGAGAAGAGAGTTGAAGTGATGAGAGAGGACGTTGTGACATACCGTGTAGAAAAGGTAAGCAGCAGGAGGGAGGAAGGAGAGAGGAGAGCAAAAAAACCATGAGTCATGGAAAAAAATAAGTTTGTCAGCAAACGCTTTTAATTAAAATTAATGATTGGACTCCCTATCACAGGGAGAACACATTGCAAGAGGGAGGGAGGGAGTGACAGAGGGAGAGATGAAGGAGGACAGAGAAGGGAATGATGAAAGAGAGAGAGAGACGGGTGACAGAGGGAGCAGAACAGGGGAGAGGAAGAAAGCGATGGTGAATGCAGGAGGCAGGGAGAGAGCTACTGACTTTCAGAAGATATTCTGAAATATCCAACAGCAACTACAATCAAAGGCCAGTACAGTATAAAGTTAAGACTGTTACCAAATAATGAGACGTTTTCAACGAGAAGTCAGCAACAACAGAGAAAACCCATGCAATTAGCAGTATGAAGTATTGCAGAAAGAAATGAAACTTTTTGGGGACAACTTAAAATGGGTCGCAGAAAAGATTGTGTAGTGCAAAGGTTTCCCAAACTGTTTTGGCCCGTGTCCCCATTTTTTAACCCCACCTTGTAAAAAAAGTTACGTAATCAACGGCCAGTGTTTATTTGGGCTATGACAGTCTATTAGAAATCAGTCTGATAATATTTTGGAGAGTAATTCAGTCTGAAGACAGTATGGTTCGACGTGACTGAAATGCATCAGAAAGGTATTGGGAAGTTCAGAAGACCATCAGGCGATAATGATATTTTCCCCCCGGGTCTGATTTAGTTCCTGGTCTTGTCCACTCTGTTCTAACAGCTTGTGGGCATAGTAGAGGGAAACAGGAAGTACATATGTGTTCCTGAGAGTCTTATCTTTCAGCGATGGGGGTCATAATATTTTGTAGCTTAAACCATTTTTTTAAAAAGAGCCACATTTGTAGGAAGAAAACAGAAACCACTCTGTTTATTACAACCGTATCTAGCAGCTACTGGAGGTTACTGAAATAACCCCGCTTCTATGAACCAAGGGGAAACCCTGGTGTAGTGATTGTGGTCTGACTATAGGACCCAGTGGACTATGAGCCGTAGAAGCAGAGGCAGTAGCGTGAGGTGTGATCTGACCACGTGGTCTGACTATAGGACCCAGTGGACTATGAGCCGTAGAAGCAGAGGCAGTAGCGTGAGGTGTGATCTGACCACGTGGTCTGACTATAGGACCCAGTGGACTATGAGCCGTAGAAGCAGAGGCAGTAGCGTGAGGTGTGATCTGACCACGTGGTCTGACTATAGGTCCCAGTGGACTATGAGCCGTAGAAGCAGAGGCAGTAGCGTGAGGTGTGATCTGACCACGTGGTCTGATTATAGGTCCCAGTGGACTATGAGCCGTAGAAGCAGAGGCAGTAGCGTGAGGTGTGATCTGACCACGTGGTCTGACTATAGGACCCAGTGGACTATGAGCCGTAGAAGCAGATGCAGTAGCGTGAGGTGTGATCTGACCACGTGGTCTGACCGTGCTGTTGTGGTTAACTCACCTGCGGACATGTCGTATCGCAGCAGGCTGAGCACCCACTGGGTGAGGACACACGGAGTGAACAGGTAGTGACTGTGGTCATCCACCGTGAACTTCGCCTTCACCTGAGACCAGAGGAACAGAGAGATAGAAATACACACACACACGCACACACACACACACACACACAATACAGCCACTTATTACACAGGTGTGTGTGTGTGGTTTAGATTTGCCTCTCTAAGAGTGAGGATTAGATATAAGAGGCAGTACGTAAGTGCTGTGATAACAGCAGTCTAATCTAAAGCTGCTGCTTGGAAAGACTAGAGCAGCTTAAAGCTGAAGCTTTACTCTGATAACACATGAACTCATCTGAGACAGCGCACACACACACACACACACACACGCACCTGTTCATAGACCTGTACCAGAGACCCTGCTAGCTGGTGTGTTTTCCCAGTGCTGGCCCAGGCTGCCTGGCTCCCAAGGCTCCTCTGGAGAACAGGCTGCAGGTACGCTGAGTAGATGGTCTGAAGCTGCTCCCTGTCTGGATAACTAGAGAAGAGAGCAAGTGTCAGTGTGTGTGTGTGTGTGTGTGTGTGTGTGTGTGTGTGTGTGTGTGTGTGTGTGTGTGTGTGTGTGTGTGTGTGTGTGTGTCAGAGTATGTGAGGGGAGTTGAGCAGCTCCAAATTCGCTTATTTCACCAACATCTATATAATTTTTGTGACTACCTGGACCTAGCAATTGGTTTTGAAGTATTGAAATCAAACCATGTGATTTGAATGAAAAGTATTATAATAAACATGAAAAGGAGAATGTAAGACACGCTCATCATTTCAAATAGGCTACATGTCATATTAAACAGCATATAAACACTCTAAATAGGTCAGGAGCCAGACAGGGAGACTAAGAAGGAACAGAAATGAATTATTTAGGCTATATTATTTATATTATTTCAAGGCTAGAGCCTACAAAGAAATACATTGTGAAGCATTAGCGAGTGTGACACACTAGGCTGGTAGGGACTTTAACAGCTCAGTATTTAAACAACATTCGTTGTATTAAATCATTACAGTCTATAAATTGTGCATACAAGCTGTGACTTCCATAGAATTAAATACAAATTAATTATTAGGATCAGTCTACAGTGCCTTCGAATAAATGCTTAGAAAAACGAGGCCAGTCTACGGTGCCTGGAGAGCCGGCCAGCAGCGGATAACACCCTCCCCACATTTAGAACTACTGGAGATGTTACACAACCTTTTGACCACTCTCACAGACCTACTGGGGATGTTACACAACCTTTTGACCACTCTCACAGAGCTACTGGGGATGTTAAACAACCTTTTGACCACTCTCACAGAGCTACTGGGGATGTTACACAACCTTTTGACCACTCTCACAGAGCTACTGGGGATGTTAAACAACCTTTTGACCACTCTCACAGAGCTACTGGGGATGTTAAACAACCTTTTGACCACTCTCACAGCGCTACTGGGGATGTTAAACAACCTTTTGACCACTCTCACAGCGCTACTGGGGATGTTAAACAACCTTTTGACCACTCTCACAGAGCTACTGGGGATGTTACACAACCTTTTGACCACTCTCACAGCGCTACTGGGGATGTTACACAACCTTCTGACCACTCTCACAGAGCTACTGGGGATGTTACACAACCTTTTGACCACTCTCACAGAGCTACTGGGGATGTTACACAACCTTTTGACCACTCTCACAGCGCTACTGGGGATGTTAAACAACCTTTTGACCACTCTCACAGCGCTACTGGGGATGTTAAACAACCTTTTGACCACTCCTACCAGGCTGGGCAGAGATGCAGAGTTTTTTATTTTTATTTTCCTAAAGGTTTTTAGGAAAAATAACCCTATCAAAATGGAAAGCTCCTTCAACATAGGAATATGCCAGGCCTATTGGGCCAAAATCAAGTATGGTCTATTGGATAGATAATTGAACAAAAATGAACTAAACAGATCAGATTTTTAGTTTATAAATAATTTGCTACAATGACACAGTTAGTTATCTACCCACCTTTCTTTTAGCATGAGTATGTAGTAAGTACACCCTCATGCTTTCATGAGATGTGTCTTTTCAGATTCCACAATGATTCTTTAGTTGTGGACATTACATCACCACACTCCCTCTCTTGCTATTGGTCCTCATCTTTGTAAGTCACCTTGATTTAGCACCTGTGTGTTTTATCAGTGTCTTGATGAAAATATTTAGTGAACTCCATGACAGTAGCTAAAGGAAGGGGCTATAGCAGCACACAAGTAGACCACAAATGCATGATGGGACGGGCGCGCCCTGAGCTCGTAAAGTGAGAGCTACAGGAGCACTACGGGAGTGAAATTGGAGCGGGGGAGAAGGCCGACGCTCCAGCCTTTGGGCACGCTCTGCTCCTCGCTCCGCTCCAGCTCACATACTCTGGTCTGTGTGACCGCACTCACTCTATGGTGCAGATGCGCACAATGGAGGTGAAGCGGGAGGTGAGTGTGTGTCGTCCCACAGCGCCTCCTGTTGACATGGAGGCCACCACCTGGACGTTCTCCAGACCCACCCAATCCAGGTTCTCATCATAGAACCCATGGTACGTCAGCACCTAGAACACACAAGGGGGAGGGAGGAGAACTTTGTCACGTTATGACAGCGTGACTAATTTCTGTCTTACACATCAAGAAATAATGTATTTTCAGTGTTGTATTGCATTGAGTTGTGTTATGTTGGGTTGTATTGTATTGCATTGAGTTGTGTTGTGTTATGTTATGTTGTATTGCATTGAATTGTGTTGTGTTATGTTGTATTGCTTTGAGTTGTGTTGCATTGAGTTGTGTTGTGATATGTTGTATTGCATTGCAATGAGTTGTGTTACATTGGGTTGTGTTATGTTGTATTGCATTAAGTTGTGTTGCATGGAGTTGTGTTGTGTTGTGTTGCATGGAGTTGTGTTGTGTTGTATTGAGTTATGTTGTGTTGTGTTATGTTGTGTTGTGTTATGTTGTGTTGCATGGAGTTGTGTTGTGTTGTGTTGCATGGAGTTGTGTTGTGTTGTATTGAGTTATGTTGTGTTGTGTTATGTTGTGTTGCATGGAGTTGTGTTGTGTTGCATGGAGTTGTGTTATGTTGTATTGCGTTGGGCTGCGTGACGTTGGGCTGCGTTACGTTGGGCTGCGTTACGTTGGGTTGTATTACATTGTACAGTATTTGTTTGAAAAATGCATCTGGACACAGTAACATCTTTTTTGTTTCACCTGGCTGCCAATTCCTGATCTTTTGAGAACAGAGTAATTTAAGAGGTGGCCTGAAACCTGAGAGGAATGGCAGCTAGAGGACTACAGCAGTGCTGAGGCAGCGGGCTCGTAGTGAGGACGACTGGCTACTATTCTGAACTCTGTGTGGTGATCTTTCTGGCACCCAGAGCTGCTGAGGCATCAGCCAAATGGCTGCTACACAGACTGGACGAGGAGAAGTCCAGAGGCTATACGACTCAGGCTGGTTCCCTGACTTGACCTCTACAAGATCATCAACAGACTCCAACATCATCTACAATCCTTTGTCCAGCTCCCTTCACTCAAGCCATGAACTGACCCTCTCCATCTTCAGAGGACGCAGCTTGGCCTCGATTGGTTGACCTGTCATGATATATTGCTTCTTTGTTTTTTTGCTCTTGAAGTGCTTTGAGATTCAATGAAAAGCGCTACATAAATGTAATAAATTATTAGTTGTATTATTATTATTATTACTGTACTGTATTGTGCTGTATTTAGTGTATTGTATTGTAGTGTATTGTAGAGTATTATGCTGTATTGCAGTGTATTGTAACGTGTTGTGCTGTATTTTAGTGTATTGTAGTGTATTGTGCTTTATTGTAGTGTAGTGTTTTTTTTGTATTGCACTGTATTGTAATGTGCTGTATTGTACTGTATTGTAGTTTATTGTGCTGTATTGTACAGTATTGTGCTGTATTGTACTGTATTGTGCTTTATTGTATTGTAGTGTATTGTAGTGTATTTTATTGTAGTGTATTGTATTGCACTGTAGTGTATTGCGTTGTATTGTATTGTAGTTTATTGCGCTGTATTGTACTGTATTGACCTGTATTGTAGTGTGGTGTATTGTAGTTTATTGTGCTGTATTGTAGTGTATTGTACTGTATTGTATTGTATGTATTGTATTGTAGTGTTTTGTATTGTAGTGCATTGTAGTGTGTTGTATTGAGCTGTATTGTAGTGTATTTTGCTGTATTGTGCTGTATTGAGCTGTATTGTAGTGTGGTGTATTGTAGTTTATTGTGCTGTATTGTAGTGTACTGTATTGTACTGTAGTGTATGGTGATGTATTGTGCTGTAGTGTAGTGTATTGTGCTTTATTGTAGTGTATTGTATTGCACTGTATTATATTGTGTGGTGTTGTACTGTAGTGTATTGTGCGGTGTTGTACTGTATTGTAGTGTATTGTGCTGTATTGTAGTGTATTGTATTGTATTATATTGTGCTGTATTGTACAGTATAGCATTGTAGTGTATTGCACCTTATTGTAGTGTATCGTAGTGTATTGTGCTGTATTGTAGTGTATTGTGTTGTATTGTAGTTTATTGCACTGTATGGTGGTGTATTGTGCTGTATTGTAGTGTATTGTAGTTTATTGTGCTGTATTATATTGTAGTGTATTGTGTTGTAGTGTATTGTATTGTATTGTGCTGTATTGTATTGTAGTGTAATGTGCTGTATTGTATTGTTTTGTACTGTATTGTGCTTTATTGTAGTGTTTATACTGTATTGTAGTGTAGTGTATTGTGCTGCATTGTAGTGTTTTGTACTGTATTGTAGTGTATAGTGCTGTATTACAGAGTATTGTATTGTATTGTATTGTAGTGTATTGTGCTGTATTGTTGTGTATTGTGCTGTATTGTAGTTTATTTCACTGTATTGTAGTGTATTGTGCTGTATTTTAGTGTAGTGTATTGTAGTTTATTGTGCTGTATTATATTGTAGTGTATTGTGTTGTAGTGTATTGTATTGTACTGTATTGTATTGTAATGAATTGTGTGGTGTTGTACTGTGGTGTATTGTGCGGTGTTGTACTGTATTGTGCTGTATTGTAGTGTATTGTATTGTAGTATATTGTGCTGTATTGTACAGTATAGCATTGTAGTGTATTGCACCTTATTGTAGTGTATCGTAGTGTATTGTGCTGTATTGTAGTGTATTGTAGTTTATTGCACTGTATTGTGGTGTATTGTGCTGTATTGTAGTGTAGTGTATTGTAGTTTATTGTGCTGTATTATATTGTAGTGTATTGTGTTGTAGTGTATTGTATTGTAGTGTAATGTGCTGTATTGTAGTGTATTGTTTTGTACTGTATTGTGCTTTATTGTAGTGTTTATACTGTATTGTAGTGTAGTGTATTGTGCTGTGTTGTATTGTATTGTAGTGTTTTGTAGTGTATTGTAGTGTTTTGTACTGTATTGTAGTGTAGTGTATTGTGCTGTATTACAGAGTATTGCATTGTATTGTATTGTGCTGTATTGTAGTGTATTGTGCTGTATTGTAGTGTATTGTGCTGTATTGTAGTGTATTGTGCTGTATTGTAGTGTAGTGTATTGTAGTTTATTGTGCTGTATTATATTGTAGTGTATTGTGTTGTAGTGTATTGTATTGTACTGTACTGTAGTTTATTGTGCTGTATTGTAGTGTATTGTTTTGTACTGTATTGTGCTTTATTGTAGTGTTTTATACTGTATTGTAGTGTATTGTAGTGTAGTGTGCTGTAGTGTAGTGTATTGTATTGTAGTATATTGTGCTGTATTGTAGAGTATTGCATTGTAGTGTATTGCACCTTATTGTAGTGTATCGTACTGTATTGTGCTGTAGTGTAGTTTATTGCACTGTATTATATTGTAGTGTATTGTGTTCTAGTGTATTGTATTGTACTGTACTGTACTGTATTGTCATTTATTGTGCTGTATTGTATTGTAGTGTATTGTGTTGTATTGTAGTGTATTGTTTTGTACTGTATTGTGCTTTATTGTAGTGTTTTATACTGTATTGTAGTGTAGTGTACTGTATTGTAGTGTTTTGTAGTGTATTGTAGTGTAGTGTGCTGTATTACAGAGTATTGCATTGTAGTGTATTGTAGTGTATTGTGCTGTATTGTAGTTTATTGCACTGTATTGTGCTGTATTGTAGTGTAGTGTATTGTGTTGTAGTGTATTGTATTGTACTGTATTGTAATGGATTGTACTGTATTGTACTGTATTACAGAGTATTGCATTGTATTGTAGTGTATTGTGCTGTATTGTAGTTTATTCTGTTGTATTGTAGTGTATTGTAGTTTATTGTGCTGTGTTGTAATGTATTGTAGTTTATGGTGCTGTATTGTAGTGTATTGTATTGCACTGCATTGTAGTGTATTGTGCCCTATTGTAGAGTATTGTATTGTACTGTAGTGTACTGTATTGTAGCGTGTTGTAGTGTAGTTTATTCTGTTGTATTGTAGTGTATTGTAGTTTATTGCGCTGTATTGTACTGTATTGTAATGTATTGTAGTTTATGGTGCTGTATTGTATTGCACTGCATTGTAGTGTATTGTATTGTAGTATATGGTGCTGTATTCTAGTGTATTGTGCTTTATTGTAGTGTATTGTGCTGTGTTGTACTGTTTTGTGCTGTATTGTAGTGTATTGTAGATTATTGTAGTGTATTGTGCCGTATTGTAGAGTATTGCATTGTACTGTAGTGTACTGTTTTGTAGCGTGTTGTAGTATATTGTGCTGTATTGTAGTGTATTGTATTGGAGTGTATTGTGCTATATTGTAGTATATTGTAGTTTGTTGTGCTGCATTGTATTGTAGTGTATTGTATTGTAGTGTAGTATATTGTTTTAGGATGTATTGTTTTGTGCTTTATTGTAGTGTATTGTACTGTAGTGTATTGTGATGTTGTAGTGTATTGTATTGTGCTTTATTGTAGTGTATTGTGCTTTATTGTAGTGTATTGTATTGCAATGTATTGTACTGTATTGTATTGTATGTATTGTATTGTAGTGTTTTGTATTGTAGTGCATTGTAGTGTGTTGCATTGAGCTGTATTGTAGTGTATTTTGCTGTATTGTGCTGTATTGAGCTGTATTGTAGTGTGGTGTATTGTAGTTTATTGTGCTGTATTGTAGTGTACTGTATTGTAGTGTAGTGTATGGTGATGTATTGTGCTGTAGTGTAGTGTATTGTGCTTTATTGTAGTGTATTGTATTGCACTGTATTGTATTGTAATGAATTGTGTGGTGTTGTAGTGTATTGTGCGGTGTTGTACTGTATTGTAGTGTATTGTACTGTATTGTAGTGTATTGTGCTGTATTGTAGTGTATTGTATTGTAGTATATTGTGCTGTATTGTACAGTATAGCATTGTAGTGTATTGCACCTTATTGTAGTGTATCGTAGTGTATTGTGCTGTATTGTAGTGTATTGTGTTGTAGTTTATTGCACTGTAGTGTGGTGTATTGTGCTGTATTGTAGTGTAGTGTATTGTAGTTTATTGTGCTGTATTGTAGTGTATTGTGTTGTAGTGTATTGTATTGTACTGTGCTGTATTGTATTGTAGTGTAATGTGCTGTATTGTAGTGTATTGTTTTGTACTGTATTGTGCTTTATTGTAGTGTTTATACTGTATTGTAGTGTAGTGTATTGTGCTGTATTGTATTGTAGTGTTTTGTACTGTATTGTAGTGTATTGTGCTGTATTACAGAGTATTTAATTGTATTGTATTGTAGTGTATTGTGCTGTATTGTAGCTTATTGCACTGTATTGTAGTGTATTGTGTTGTATTGTAGTGTAGTGTATTGTAGTTTATTGTGCTGTATTATATTGTAGTGTATTGTGTTGTAGTGTATTGTACTGTATTGTATTGTAATGAATTGTGTGGTGTTGTACTGTAGTGTATTGTGCGGTGTTGTACTGTATTGTAGTGTATTGTGCTGTATTGTAGTGTACGGTATTGTAGTCTACTGTGCTGTATTGTATTGTAGTGTAGTGTATTGTGTACCTGCTGTAAGAAGGCTATGAGGTTGCTGGTGCCCCACTTGTCAGGCCTGGGCAGGTTGATGTCTTTGAGGTAGAGGACCAGGTTCTCACAGTGTTTGGGTCTGAAGGCCCGTCCCGTGTTGGAACTGAGCAGCAGGCAGGTCTGACTGAGCTTCTGGAGGACGTGACGAGACGAGGTCTGGGCGCTACAGTGGACCACCGCTACCTGGGTGGAACGCATCCGAGAGAACGCATAGCGCAGCAGCATACTGGAGGAGAACACACACACACACACACACACACACACACACACACACACACACATTAACACTCACACACACACACACACACACACACACACACACACATTAACACACACACACACACATTAACACTCTCACACACACACACACACACACACACACACACACACACACACACACACACACACACACACATTAACACACACACACACACATTAACACTCACACACACACACACATTAACACTCACACACACACACACACACACACACACACACACACACACACACACACACACATATTAACACACACAGAAATGAATACACATTAACACACTCACAAAACACACATTAACACACTCACAAACACACATTAACACTCACACACACACACATTAACACTCACACACACACACATTAACACACACACACACACATTAACACACACACACACACATATATACTCTCACACAAACATTAACACTCACACAAACACATTAGCACACAAACACATTAACACACACACATTAACACAAACCCTTTAACACACACACTTTATCACATACACAACTTAACACACACACATTAATACACACACACAATGTTGGCAGAACATAGGCTAAATGCCAAATAGATTTTCCAGACCATAACATTGAAGGAGGACATGAGTCATTAGAGGTTAGATACCAGAGGATGAAGAGGAGATGACAGAGGAAGAGGAAGAGATAGGATGGAGGAGGGAGGAGAATTAACTCTGTATTGAAAAGTGTTGATGCCGCAGGGGTCTGTTTAACCGAATTTGTGCGAAAAACCTCAGGGCGAGCAGGGACATTTTGTGAGGGTGCAAACTGAGATAGGATATTTGGGATGTGTGTGTCTGTGTGTGTGTGCGCGCGCGTGCCTGAGCGCAGCAGTGGAAATTAATTAGATGTTTTTTCATCAGACAGGGATGACAAGCGTTTCCATGACGCCCTGACATTTCAGCGAGATTAGGGTTGTGGGTGTCATGGAGGGGGGTGGCTCAAGTGGAGTGTAAAAGCCAATCAGAGATGCCCTCCCTCTACTGGGTGCCCCAGGGATGACAGTAATGACTGTAGATTCAACAAGTCTCAGGCCCCCCGCCTGCCCCTCAGTCCGCTGTGCTATTCTAAGAAAGGTCACGCCTTAAATAAAACATGCCTGGAAACATACGTGTGTGTCATACCGTTCTCCCTGAACAGTAAGAGGAGGTTGTGCATGATCTGGCTAGAGTGTATTATACATCCTGTGTGTGTGTGTCCGTTTACCCCTTGCCACAGCCCTCAGGCCCCACCAGTATGAAGGGTTGTCTGTGCTGGGAGGAGAGCCAGTGGGAGAAGCAGTGCAGTCCTCTCTGCATGTCGGGGGTCTGGATGACGGGGAGTGTGTGAGTGTGTGTGAGCTCTTCCAGGCTGAGGCCGTCAGGACGTTCCAGACTGTACACACACAGCCGGCCAGACTCAGGGTCATAGTAGGTGTCCAGGGGCTTCCTCGGGTCAGGAGGGCTCTCTCTAGCCCAGACCAGCACCTACAGGGAATGCACACACACATACAGTGCTTTCAGAAAGAGACCCCTTGACTTTTTCCACATTTTGTTAGGTTACAGCCTTGTTCTAAAATGTATTAAATTGTTTTCCCCCTCATCAATCTACAAACAATACCCCATAAATAAAAGGCAAAATCTTTTCTTTTTTTAAGCTAATTTATATAAAAATAAAAAACGTAAATATCAAATAAGTATTCAGACCCTTTAATCAGTACTTTGTTGAAGCACCTTTGGCAGTGATTACAACCTTGACTCTTCTTGAGTATGACGCTGCAAGCTTGGCACACCTGTATTTGGGGAGTTTCTACCATTCTTCTCTGCAGATCCTCTCAAGCTCTGCCATGTTGGATGGGGAGCATCGCTGCACAGCTATTTTCAGGTCTCTCCAGAGATGTTCGATTGGGTTCAAGTCCCGTCTCTGGCTGGGCCACTCATGGACATTCAGAGACTTATCCCGAAGCCACTCCTGCATTATCTTGGCTACGTGCTTAGGTTCGTTGTCCTGTTGGAAGGTGAACCTTTGCCCCAGTCTGAGGTCCTGAGCGCTCTGGAACTTTGCTCTGTTCATATTTGCCTCAATCCTGACTAGTCTCACAGTCCCTGCCGCTGAAAAACTTCCCCATAGCATGATGCTACCACCACCATGCTTCACCGTAGGGATGGTGCCAGGTTTCCTCCAGATGTGACGATTGGCGTTCAGGCCAAAGAGTTCAATCTTGGTTTCGTCAGACCAGAGTACCTTGTTTCTCTTGGTCTGAGAGACCTTTAGGTGCCTTTTACTGAGGAGTGGCTTCCGTCTGGCCACGCTACCATAATGGCCTGATTGTTGGAGTGCTGCAGAGATGGTTGTCTTTCTTGAAGGTTCTCCTATCTCCACAGAGGAACTCTAGAGCTCTGTCATAGTGACCATCTGGTTCTTGGTCACCTCCCTGACCAAGGCCCGTCTCCCCCGATTGCTCAGTTTGGCCGGGTGGCCAGCTCTAGGAAGAGTCTTGGTGGTTACAAACTTCTTCCATTTAAGAATGATGGAGGCCACTGTGTTATTGGGGACCTTCAATGCTGCACACATTTTTTGGTACCCTTCCCCAGATCTGTGCCTCGACACAATCCTGTCTCAGAGCTCTACGGACAATTCCTTCAACCTCAATGCTTGGTTTTTGCTCTGACATGTACTGTCAACTATTGGACCTTATATATACTGGTGTGTGCCTTTCCAAATCATGTCCAATCAATTGAATTTACCACATGTGGATTTCAATCAAGTTGTAGAAACATCTCAAGGATGATCAACGAAAACAGGATGCACCTGAGCTCAGTTTCAAGACTCATAGTAAAGGGTCTGAATATTTATGTAAATTAGGCATTTCTGTTTTTATACATTTGCTCAAATGTGGTATTGTGGGGTATTGTGTGTAGATTGCTGAGGATTTTTATTCATGTAATATATTTTAGAATAAGGCTGTAACGTAACAAAATGTGGAAAAAGTCAATGGGTCTGAATACTTTCCGTAAGATGTTTATTAGTTGATTAATGGATGGATAAATGGATGGATAGTTAAATGGAAGGATAAATGGATGGATAGCTAAATGGATGGATGAACAGATGGACAAACGGATGGATGGCTGGATAAATGGATGGATAGTTAAATGGATGGATGGATAGTTAGTTATCCTGTCAAGGTATAGGGGGCAGTATTTTTGATTTCGGATGAAAAGCGTGCCCAGAGTAAACTGCCTAATACTCGGGCTCAGAGTCAAATATTTGCATATTATTAGTAGATTTGGATAGAAAACACTCGGAAATCTCTAAAACTGTTTGAATGATGTCTGTGAGTATATCAGAACTCATATGGCAGGCAAAAACCTGAGAAAAATCTAACCAGGAAGTGGGAGATCTGAGAATTGTCGTTCTTTTGAATCCCTATCGAAACTACAGTGTCTGTGGGGTCACGTTGAACTTCCTAAGGCTTCCATTGGCTGTCAACAGCCTTCAGAAAGTTTTTTCATCATTCTCCTGTTACTGGGCAGAAAATAGTAGCTCAGTCAATGAGTGGACTGCCTGGGACCAGTGAGTTGTTTACTGCGCTGGAACGTTTGGCGCGCCCCTCCTTTTTCTCCTGGAATGAATACGCTATTGTCCGGTTGGAATATTATTGCATTTTTACGTTAAAAATACCCTAAAGATTGATTGTAAACAACGTTTGACATGTTTCTACGAACGGTAATGGAACTATTTGACTTTTCGTCTCTGGTACTGCGCTCGCGCGTTATGTCTTTGGATAGTGATCTGAACGCACGAACAAAACGGAGGTATTTGGACATAAATATGGAGTATTTCGAAACAGAAAGAACATTTCTTGTAGGAGTCCTCGGAGTGCATTCTGACGAAGATCAGCAAAGGTAAGAGAATATTTGTAATACTAATTCAGAGTTTTGTTGATGCCAGAACTTGGCGGGTAGCTGTATAGCTTGCTTCGATGGCTGAGCTATGTACTGATTGAACAATGTGCTTTCTCCGTAAAGTTATTTTGAAATCTGACAAAGCGGTTGCGTCAAGGAGTAGTGTATCTATAATTCTTTCAATAACTGTTGTAAATTTTTATCAAGGTTTATGATGAGTATTTTTGTAAATTGATGTGCACTTTCACTGGGTGTTTTGGTGGGAATACATTTTCTGAACATCACGCACCAATGTCAAATGCTGTTTTTGGATATAAATATGAACTTTATCGAGCAAAACATACATGTATTGTATAACATGAAGTCCTATGAGTGCCATCTGATGAAGATCATCAAAGGTTAGTGAATATTTTAGCTGCACTTTTGGTTTTTATGATGCATGTCCTTGCTTGGAAAATGGCTGTGTGGATTTTCTTGTGAAGTTTATGTCCTAACATAATCTAATTTTATGCTTTCGCCGTAAAGCCTTTTTGAAATCGGACAATGTGGTTAGATTAACGAGAGTCTTATCTTTAAAATGGTGTAAAATAGTTGATTGTTTGAGAAAATGAAATTATGAGATTTTTGCTGTTTTGTATTTCGCGCCATGCTATTTCACTGACTGTTGAATAGTGTGGGACGGTCACGTCCCACCTAGCCCAGAGAAGTTAAATGGATGGACAGTTAAATGGATGGATAGTTAAATGGATGGATGGATAGATGGACAAATGGATGGATAGTTAAATGGATGGATGGTTAAATGGATGGATGAACAGATGGACAAACGGATGGATGGACAAACAGATGGATAGTTAAATGGATGGACAAACGGATGGATAGTTAAATGGATGGATAGTTAAATGGATGGATAGTTAAATGGATGGATAGGTAATGGATAGTTAAATGGATGGATGGATAGTTAAATGAATGGACAGTTAAATGGATGGATAGTTAAATGGATGGATGGATAGATGGACAAATGGATGGGTAGTTAAATGGATGGATGGTTAAATGGATGGATGAACAGATGGACAAACGGATGGATAGTTAAATGGATGGATAAATGGATGGATAGTTAAATGGATGGATGGTTAAATGGATGGATAGTTAAATGGATGGATAGGTAATGGATAGTTAAATGGATGGATGGATAGTTAAATGGATGAATAAATGGATGGATAGTTAAATGGATGGATAGGTAATGGATAGTTAAATGGATGGATGGATAGCTAAATGGATGAATAAATGGATGGATAGTTAAATGGATGGATAGGTAATGGATAGTTAAATGGATGGATGGATAGTTAAATGGATGAATAAATGGATGGATAGTTAAATGGATGGATAGTTAAATGGATAGGTAATGGATGAATCAATTGATGGATAGTTTAATGGATGGATAGTTAAATGGATGGATAGTTAAATGGATGGATAGTTAAATGTATGGATGAACAGATGGACGGATGAATGGATAAATGGATTGACCGCCTCGTCTTACCTCCTTGGCGAAGTCCTGTCTTGATTTGAGGTTGAGGTTCCCGCCCAGCCCTCTGATGAGACTAACCACAAACTGACCACGCTCTGTCACTCCACTCAGGTGGGACAGACCGTTCAACACCGTCCCTACCAGACTGGTCTCCACCACCAAGTCATTCTGACAGACAGAGACAGAAACAGAGACAGAGAGAGTCAGAATAGTTATGAACACAAGATATCCAATCCACGACAATATATTTGGGGTAAAACTGATTGGCTAGAGTATATTTGGGGTAAAACTCCAATTGGCTAGAGTATATTTGTGGTAAAACTCCAATTGGCTAGAGTATATGTGGGGTAAAACTCCAATTGGCTAGAGTATATTTGAGGTAAAACTCCAATTGGCTAGAGTATATTTGAGGTAAAACTCCAATTGGCTAGAGTATATTTGAGGAAAAACTCCAATTGGCTAGAGTATATTTGAGGTAAAACTCCAATTGGCTACATTAATCCAGTTGATGCTATTGATTATGACCAGAAGAGGGCAGTGTCAGTATGTATCACCTGTTTAAGCACCCAGTCAAGGCCTCTGTGGAAGTAGTCTCCCATCCAGTTCTCCAGGTTACTGCGACACTCATCAGGCTGACCCTTCAGCCACGACTTGACCAACGCACTCACATCTGTGTCCTCATCACTACAGAGAGAAGAGAGGGGTTGGAACATGACTAAAACATGAATGGAGGTTAACCCATCAAGGACCACACATACAAAACACATACATACACACCAACCTGAGAAAAATCATGCCCATGCGTGAGATTGTGGCTGGTGAGGCACAGCTGAGGTCGTGGGTCTCAAAGACAAAGTTGACGTTGGGTCCAAACTGGATCCTCTCTCCACTGGGCATGGTCAGAAGACGGTTGTCATCCAACACCGAGTTCAACGACTCGATCCACTCTGGGTCTATGTCCCCGTCACAGATGATCCACGAGCTCACCTCTGGAACACACACAACGGCTAACATCAGGGCACTCCCCTTCAATATTGCAAATAGACTGTAGCTTCCATCAATGTAATTTGCCTGAATAATTTCCAAGCCCCATACAGTTGAAGTCGGAAGTTTACATACACTTAGGTTAGAGTCATTAAAACTAGTTTTTCAGCCACTCCACAAATGTAATGTTTAACAAACTATAGTTTTGGCAAGTCGGTTAGGACATCTACTTTGTGCATCACACAAGTCATTTTTCCAACAATTGTTTACAGACAGATTATTTCACTGTATCACAATTCCAGTGGGTCAGAAGTTTACATACACTAAGTTGACTGTGCCTTTAAACAGCTTGGAAAATTCCAGAAAATGATGTCATGGCTTTAGAAGCTTCTGATAGGCTAATTGACATCATTTGAGTAAATTGGAGGTGCACCTGTGGATGTATTTCAAGGCCTACCTTCAAACTCAGTGCCTCTTTGCTTGACATCATGGGAAAATCAGTTAAAGTTAAAGCTTGCCAAAACTATAGTTTTGTTGAGTGGTTGAAAAACAAGTTTTAATGACTCCAACATAAGTGTATGTGAACTTCTGACTTCAACTGGACACACACACAACAGTTCAAAAGTTTGGGGTCACATAGAAATGTCCTTGTTTTTGAAAGAAAATAACATTTTTTGTCCATTAAAATAATATAAAATTGATCAGAAATATGTTGTAAATGACTATTGTAGCTGGAAATGGCAGATGTTTTTATGAAATATCTACATAGGTGTACAGAGGCCCATTATCAGCAAACATCACTTCTGTGTTCCAATGGCACGTTGTGTTAGCTAATCCAAGTTGAGCATTTTAAAAGGCTAATTGATCACTAGAAAACCCTTTTGCAATTATGTTAGCACAGCTGAAAACTGTTGACCTGATTATTAAAGAAGCAAAAAAAACTGGCCTGCTTTAGACTAGTTGAATATCTGGAGCATCAGCATTTGTGGGTTCGATTACAGGCTCAAAATGGCCAGAAACAAAAAACTGTCTTCTGAAACTCGTCAGTCTATTCTTGTTCTGAGAAATGAAGGCTATTCCAAGCGAGAAATTGCCAAGAAATTGAAGATCTCATACAACGCTGTGTACTACTCCCTTCACAGAACAGCGCAAACTGGCTCTAACCAGAATGGAAAGAGTGGGAGGTGCACAACTGAGCAAGAGGACAAGTACATTAGAGTGTCTAATTTGAGAAACAGACGTCTCACAAGTCCTCAACTGGCAGCTTCATGAAATAGTACCCACGAAACACCAGTCTCAACGTCAACAGTGAAGAGGCGACTCTGGGATGCTGGCTTTCTAGGCAGAGTTGCAAAGAAAAAGCCATATCTCAGACTGGCCAATAAAAAGAAAAGATTAAGATGGGCAAAAGAACACAGACACTGGACAGAGGAAGACTGGAAAAAAGTGTTACGGACAGACGAATCTAAGTTTGAGGTGTTCGGATCACATGAAGAACATTCGTGAGACGCAGAAAAAATGAAAAGATGCTGGAGGAGTGCTTGACGCCATCTGTCAAGCATGGTGGAGGCAATGTGATGTTCTGGGTGTGCTTTGGTGGTGGTAAAGTGGGAGATTTGTACAGGGTAAAAGGGATCTTGAAGAAGGAAGGCTATCACTCCATTTTGCAACGCCATGCCATACCCTGTGGACGGCGCTTAATTGGAGCCAATTTCCTCCTACAACAGGACAATGGCCCAAAGCACAGCTCTAAACTATGCAAGAACAATTTAGGGAAGAAGCAGTCAGCTGGTATTCTGTCTATAATGAAGTGGCCAGCACAGTCACCGGATCTCAACCATATTGAGCTGTTGTGGGAGCAGCTTGACCGTATGGTACGTAAGAAGTGCCCATCAGGCAATCCAACTTGTGGGAGGTGCTTCAGGAACATGGGATGAAATCTCTTCAGATTACCTCAACAAATTGACAACTAGAATGCCAAATGTCTGCAAGGCTGTAATTGCTGCAAATGGAGGATTCTTTGACGAAAGAAAAGTTTGAAGGACACAATTATTTCAAATAAAAATCAAGATGGCGTAGCAGTGCAGAAGGTGTTTTGTTCGTACTTTTATATTTTCTCGTCTTTTTCGTATATATTTCAAATTTTATTTTCAATCTCTTTTCCATTTTAATTCAATTATACCTTCCGGTAACCTGCCTCACCCAATGTGATACGGAACCGCTATTATTTTACATTTTTAGACCTTACAGCAAGAACCACCAAGCCATCAGAAGCTAACCAGCTACAAGCTATTTAGTCATTGTTAGCCACTGCTAGCGGCCTTTACCCTTCTGCACAGATACCAGCCCTTTTTTTTGCCTGGATAATACTTGCCAGCCTACCAGTATCGGACTGTTTCTCCACTACAACGCCGGATTCCTGCCGTAATTCCAGGACCATTACTCCTGATCTTCATAGCTAGCACCCACCGAGTTACCTAGTACCGAAGCGATCCCTGAGGCCCACCACCCGCCTACTCAGTTGTTCACCCGGACTCCACCCAAACACGGCTAGAACCCACTACTCCACCGGATCCTCGCCGTAAGCTCTGGACCTTGGCACCGGATCACCGCTGCTACCGAGTGGCTATAGTGGCTAATGCCCCTGCCCCAAAGCTAACACCAGTTAGCCGTGAGCCAGGCGCATCTCCCGGCTAGCAAATTAAATTACTACAATACCTCTTTCGCCATCTGGCTTGGATCCTTGTCGACACGGCGCCGCGCCGCACCACCACGACTGGTCTGCCGACGAATACTCCATCCGCTGTGCCTTCAACCGGCCTCCGTCGGACGTCGGAGCAGATGCTTCTACTAGACCCGGCTACTAACTTTAAACGCTGTGTCGCACGCATGCTAGCGGAGTAGCGACTACTCTGCGGCTTCCCTGTCCCATCTATTGCTGCCCCCTGGACCCTATGATCACTTGGCTACATAGCTGATGCCTGCTGGACTGTCCATTAATCACGGTACTCCATTCTGTTTATTTTTTGTTTATCTGTCAGCCCCAGCCGCAAACTCAGAAGCTGTGTGTAGTTAACCAACCCTCTCTGCCCAGTCATCGCCATTTTACCTGTTGTTGTTGTTGGTTGTTGTTGTTGTTTTAGCTGATCAGCTGTTGTTGACTCACCCGTTGTTGTCTAGCTTGCTCTCCCAAATGTTCACCTGTGATTACTTTATGCCTCGCTGTATGTCTCTCTCGCTGTATGTCTCTCTCAAATGTCATTATGCCATGTATACCGTTGTTTAGGTTAGTTATCATTGTTTTAGTTTACAATCGAGCCCCTAGTTCCACTCATCATACCTCTGATACTTCCTTTGTCCCACCTCCCACAAACACGGTGACCTCACCCATTATAACCAGCATGTCCAGAGATACAACCTCTCTTATCATCACTCAGTGCCTGGGCTTACCTCCGCTGTACCCGCACCCCACCATACCCCTGTCTGCACATTATGCCCTGAATCTATTCTACCACGCCCAGAAATCTGCTCCTTTTATTCTTTGTCCCCAACGCTCTAGGCGACCAGTTTTGATAGCCTTTAGCCGTACCCTCATCCTACTCCTCCACTGTTCCTCGGGTGATGTGGAGGTAAACCCAGGCCCTGCGTGTCCCCAGGCACCCTCATTTGTTGACTTCTGTGATCGAAAAAGCCTTGGTTTCATGCATAACAACATCAGAAGCCTCCTCCCTAAGGTTGTTTTACTCACAGCTTTAGCACACTCCGCCAACCCTGATGTCCTTGCCGTGTCTGAATCCTGGCTTAGGAAGGCCACCAAAAATTCTGAGATTTCTATACCCAACTAAATCTTTTTCCATCAAGATAGAACTGCCAAAGGGGGAGGAGTTGCAATCTACTGCAGAGATAGCCTGCAAAGTTCCGTCATACTTTCCAGGTCTATACCCAAACAGTTCGAACTTCTAATTTTAAAAATGAATCTCTCCAAAAATAAGTCTCTCACTGTTGCCGCCTGCTATCGACCCCCCTCCGCTCCCAGCTGTGCCCTGGACACCATTTGTGAATTGATCGCCCCCATTGAGCCTCAGAGTTCGTTCTGTTAGGTGACCTAAACTGGGATATGCTTAACACCCCGGCAGTCCTACAATCTAAGCCAGATGCCCTCAATCTCACACAAATCATCAAGGAACCCACCAGGTACAACCCTAAATCCGTAAACATGGGCACCCTCATAGACATTATCCTGACCAACTTGCCCTCCAAATACACCTCTGCTGTTTTCAATCAGGATCTCAGCGATCACTGCCTCATTGCCTGTATCCGCTATGGGTTTGCGGTCAAACGACCACACCTCATCAGTGTGAAACGCTCCCTAAAACACTTCTGCGAGCAGGCCTTTCTAATCGACCTGGCCCGGGTATCCTGGAAGGATATTGACCTCATCCCGTCAGTCGAGGATTCCTGGTCATTCTTTAAAAGTAATTTCCTCACAATCTTAGATAAGCATGCCCCTTTCAAAAAATGCAGAACTAAGAACAGATATAGCCCTTGGTTCACTCCAGACCTGACTGCCCTTGACCAGCACAAAAACATCCTGTGGCGGACTGCAATAGCATCGAAAAGTCCACGCGATATGCAACTGTTCAGGGAAGTCAGGAACCAATACACGCAGTCAGTCAGCAAAGAAAAGGCTACCTTTTTCAAGCAGAAATGTGCATCCTGTAGCTATAACTCCAAAATGTTTTGGGACACTGTGAAGTCCATGGAAAACAAGAGCACCTCCTCCCAGCTGCCCACTGTACTGAGGCTAGGTAACACGGTCACCACTGATAAATCCATGATAATCGAAAATTAGCTAGACAATCTGGACCCTCTCTTTCTAAAACTATCCACTGACATTTTTGCAACCCCTATTACCAGCCTGTTCAACCTCTCTTTTGTATCGTCCGAGATCCCTAAAGATTGGAAAGCTGCCGTGGCCATCCCCATCTTCAAAGGGGGTGACACCCTAGACCCAAACTGTTACAGACCTATTTCCATCCTACCCTGCCTATCTAAAGTCTTTGAAAGCCAAGTTAAACAGATCACGGACCATTTCGAATCCCACCGTACCTTCTCCGCTGTGCAATCCGGTTTCCGAGCCGGTCACGGGTGCACCTCAGCCACGCTCAAGGTTCTAAACGATATCATAACCGCCATCGATAAAAGACAGTACTGTACAGCCGTCTTCATCGACCTGGCCAAGGCTTTCGACTCTGTCATTCACCGTATTCTTATCGGCAGACTCAATAGCCTTGGTTTTTCTAATGACTGCCTCGCCTGGCTCATCAACTACTTTGCAGACAGAGTTCAGTGTGTCAAATCGGAGGGCATGCTGTCCGGACCTCTGGCAGTCTCTATGGGGGTACCACAGGGTTCAATTCTCGGGCCGACTCTTTTCTCTGTATATATCAATGATGTCGCTCTTGCTGCGGGCGATTCCCTGATCCACCTCTATGCAGACGACACCATTCTTTATACTTCTGGCCCTTCCTTGGACACTGTGCTAACAAACCTCCAAATGATCTTCAATGCCATACAACACTCCTTCCGTGGCCTCTAACTGCTCTTAAATGCTAGTAAAACCAAATGCATGCTTTTCAACCGTTCGCTGCCCGCACCTGCCCGCCTGACTAGCATCACCACCCTGGACGGTTCCGACCTAGAATATGTGGACAACTACAAAGACCTAGGTGTCTGGTTAGACTGTAAACTCTCCTTCCAGACTCATATTAAACATCTCCAATCCAAAATCAAATCTAGAATCGGCTTTCTATTTCGCGCCGCCAAACTTACCCTAGTAAAACTGACTATCCTACCGATCCTCGACTTTGGCGATGTCATCTACAAAATAGCTTCCATTACTCTACTCAGCAAACTGGATGCAGTCTATCACAGTGCCATCCGTTTTGTTACCAAATCACCTTATACCACCCACCACTGCGACCTGTATGCTCTAGTCTGCTGGCCCTCGCTACATATTCGTCGCCAGACCCACTGGCTCCAGGTCATCTATAAGTCTATGCTAGGTAAAGCTCCGCCTTATCTCAGTTCACTGGTCACAATAACAACACCCACCCGTAGCACACGTTCCAGCAGGAATATCTCACTGATCATCCCCAAAGCCAACACCTCATTTGGCCGCCTTTCCATCCAGTTCTCTGCTGCCAGTGACTGGAATGAATTGCAAAAATCGCTGAAGTTGGAGACTTTTATTTCCCTCGCCAACTTTAAACATCAGCTACCTGAGCTGCTAACCGATCTCTGCAGCTGTACATAGTCCATCTGTAAATTGCCCACCCAATCTACCTACCTCATCCCCATACTGTTTTTATTTTATTTACTTTCCTGCTCTTTTGCACACCAGTATTTCTACTTGCACATCATCATATGCTCATTTATCACTACAGTGTTAATCTGCTAAATTGTAATTATTCGCTCCTATGGTCTATTTATTGCCTACCTCCTCATGCCTTTTGCACACACTGTATATAGGCTTTCTTTTTTTCTACTGTGTCATTGACTTGTTTATTGTTTACTCCATGTGTAACTCTGTGTTGTTGTCTGTGTCACACTGCTTTGCTTTATCTTGGCCAGGTCGCAGTTGTAAATGAGAACTTGTTCTCAACTAGCATACCTGGTTAAATAAAAGGAAAATAAATAAAAAAAATATATATATTTATAACCTTGTCAACATCTTGACTATATTTCCTATTCATTTTGCAACACATTTCAAATAAAATAAAATTGGATTAGTCACATGCGCCGAATACATGAAGGGCACATTTTGGCATTTGCTGTATGATTGATGAGAAACTCCATATTGCAAATGTACGGTCCCTTACTAGACGTCCGCGAATGTTTGTAAAATTTGCGGACGGCGGCGGGCCGTGCACCGGGGCCAGATCTTCCGGGAAGTCATCGAACGAAGTCTCTCGGACATTCGGTTTTATAACATTTTCAAATTTTGTTAATTTTTCCCCTGTCCCGGTAAATTCCAGCAGATGGTGAATGGAATCTTATTGCAAATGTACAAAACATCACCAATCATGACGTGGCCATTTCTCCTAAACGGAAAAGACTTCGAATACGAAACTTGGTGAGCATAGGTTTGGCATAATGGGCAGTTGGCCCCGAACAAGATGGCGTTGAGGCCTCAACGTTTTTTGAGTTAAGGCCATTTTTCTGGGATTAAAGGGCAAAAACGAAAATAGAGCGCTAATTTGACCGCTTCACGTCAAAGTACATGAACCTACGGTGTCAGGGAAAAAATAACCAGATATTTATCTATCATAATTTAAGATAAATCGTACAATGTACAATTGGTGATGTTTAAAAAAAATATATAATAATTCCAGAAAAGTTACAGATACAGTTGCAGCGTGTTCAGATGAATCCATTAACCTCTCTAGGGTAGGGGGCAGTATTTTCACATCCGGATAAAAAACGTACCCGATTTAATCTGGTTATTACTCCTGCCCAGAAACTAGAATATGCATATAATTGTTTGATTTGGATAGAAAACACCTTAAAGTTTCTAAAACTGTTTGAATGGTGTCTGTGAGTATAACAGAACTCATATGGCAGGCCAAAACCTGAGAAGATTCTGTACAGGAAGTGCCCTCTCTGACCATTTCTTGGCCTTCTATAGCCTCTTTATCGAAAACAGAGGATCTCTGCTGTAACGTGACATTTTCTAAGGCTCCCATAGGATCTCAGAAGGCGCCAGAACGTTGAATGATGACTCTGCAGTCCCTGGCTGAAAAACAGTAGCGCATTTGGATAGTGGTCGATCTGAGAACAATGACACGGGTGCGCGCGTGCACATGAAGAGTCCATTTTCTTCTTTCAGTCTTTGAACAAAAACAACGTCTCCCGGTCGGAATATTATCGCTATTTTACAAGAAAAATCGCATAAAAATTGATTTTCAACCGTGTTTGACATGCTTCGAAGTACGGTAATGGAATATTTAGAATTTTTTTGTCACGACATGCGTCCGCGCGTCACCGTTCGGATAGGGACCTGAACGCACGGACAAAACAGAGGATATTTGAACATAACTATGGATTATTTTGAACCAAAACAACATTTGTGGATGAAGTAGAAGTCCTGGGAGTGCATTCTGATGAAGAACAGCAAAGGTAATCACATTTTTCTTATAGTAATTCTGAGTTTAGTGAACGCCAAACTTGGTGGGTGTCAAATTAGCTAGCCCGTGAATGCAGCACTAACCTTTGATGAAGATCATCAAAGGTTAGTGCTGCATTTAGCTGTGGTTTTGGTTTTTGTGACATTATATGCTAGCTTGAAAAATGGGTCTGTGATTACTTCTGGCTGGGTACTCTCCTGGCATAATCTAATGTTTTGCTTTCGTTGTAAAGCCTTTTTGAAATCGGACAATGTGGTTAGATTAACGAGAGTCTTGTCTTTAAAATGGTGTAAAATAGTCATATGTTTGAGAAATTGAAGTAATAGCATTTTTAAGGTTTTTGAATATCGCGCCACTCGATTCCACTGGCTGTTGACTAGGTGGGACGATTTCGTCCCACATACCCGAGAGAGGTTAAAATGGTGTCATAGGGGCTGTTTCGAAGGGTTAAAAAGGTCAGATATTTTCAAAACTTCATGTGTGTGATTAGGCAACCCTCATGAACTGTTCTCCCAACAGATGTCAAAGAAAAGTTCTCTCACACACACACACACACACACACACACACACACACACACACACACACACACACACACACACACACACAGCAAGGATGGAGTCACAGTGCAGGGCGTAAATACAGACAGAGCCTGCAACGGCATTACCATAATCTCTAGGCTGTGCCGAGTTCAACGAGATACCCCGCTTGACCGTAGCTCGCTCAGTCTGAGCGCAGCGATCGTGAAAAAAAGAAGGCCCAAAATGAAGCCTGGCCCTAAATTTCAGGTGCTTTTGGGTGACAGCGGGAAAACCGTTAGGGTTAGAAGCACAATTCGACCTCAGAAACGTTCCTGAGGTCCTCCCAATCTGTGCAAGCCTAACCTTGACCATGTGGCATTAACCCTTAACAGTGAAAAGAAGGTGTTTACATCAAGCAGTTTGCAATGACTTTTCTCCCCATAGGAATACATTGCCTGCTCCCCTAAATTCAACCTGAAGCCTATGTGGGTTATGAATGCCTTATGAACCTGTCTTCGATGACAATTCACAAGGCCACTATGAGGTCTACCTGTGTTGATTCTAAGCTTCCTGGAGCAACCGGAAGTGGTTAAATTCACCCTAAAGGTGTTTTGATGTACCAAACCTGCAGTTTGTGAAAATCACTGCATTCAACCCTGTGTAAATCAGTCAATTCTTAACATAAAGACTTTAAACTCAGGATTCTGTAAAAGCCTACCCCAATGAGGATATGTGATTACTTTTAGCTTCCTGTGCCAACCGGAAGTGCCTTCAATTGGGGTCAAAGGGGCTGTTTCGAAGGGTTAAAAAAGTCACATCTTTCCAAAACTTCAAATGTGTGATGAGGCAACCCTCATGAACCCTCATGAACTGTAAATCAGTCATTTATCCCATCAGATTTCCAAGAAAAACTCACACACACACAGCAAGGATGGAGTGACACAGTGTGGGACTTAAGAGACACACAGCGCTCAAGTCGATAGTGTGTGGTGAGTTATGTGGCTCTAGAAGGTTCTCAGACCGAGAAACAGCCTCGTACATTTGCAATAACTTCAATTCATTTTGACCATTACGAAAATGACGACATTTAGAAAAGTCCCAGAGTCACAAGACTAGACGGACCCCAACGTTTCTGTCCGATAGCTCATTCAAGGACCCCGTAGCAACGCCCGGAAAATTTGGATTTTCAGCACCAATTAAGGTCGATGCTCGGGCTCCAAATGACCTATCGAGCCTAAACTTGGGTTTCGGGGTCGCCTCAGCTAGGCCTACACAATGTCAGAACTGGACCCGCAGCTAGAACGTACCTACGTGTTTTATGTTTTTATTATGGTTTAAACAGAAGGCGCTGTGAATTTTGGGCCTGCTCTGAAATATGTGATAGTTGGCTTCTAAACGAGTTTGAAAAAGTGGGTGTGGTGTCAGTTCGGTGTCAGAATGAAATCCAATTGACTGATGGACGGTGACTTGCTGGCTGACTTTTGTCCATTTGCAATATGTTTAAACAGTGATAGACCATCACCAAATTGACATTCTGAAACCCAACACCAACGAGCGATGGAGAGGAACCAGAATAACTGCCCGGCCATCCCGAGTTCATCGAGCCAGTCAATTTTGCATTTCTGCAGTATTTTTGAGCATGTCAAATTTGTGATGGTAAATGCCCATTGAAACATATTGCAAATGGACAGCCGTGCGCCTGGTGATTGGAATGCGTTACCATGAATCAACCATCTAGGTTGATTCATGGCTTAACATAGGGCTATATATAGGGCTATATATCATTTGGGCAGTATAAATGCCATATGGGCATGGTTCACTGACTTTTGGGTTTGGAAACCGACTTCCTATGAACGTACATGGCAAATGGACATAACACCCTGATTTGGCACTTTCAATACTTTCATATTGCATTTGGACATTTCTTATGGCATTTGGCAATGGTTCACTTACTTTTGACTTCCTATGAAATCATATTGCAAATGGACAAAACATATGCCTTATGCACAATTTTAAAAATTATGACAATAAAATATGACAAAAGTATGTTCATACAGTTCTTATACATGTGTAATTGCCCCCAAAAAATCTAAAGAATTTCAAAAAACGGTCCAGAAAGCACTTCTTGACTTGTGTTACATTTGCTGTGTGACACTTGGCATTTGCCATATGGCATTTGCAATCAGTTTTGAATGAAATGACATCCATTTGAGTGGCATTGTACATCGTGTATATGTTTCGTACGGTGCCAATAAGATCCCATTCATTTTAGTCAATTTCAGGGGGGTGTTCCCTTACAGTGAAATGCTTACTTACGAGTCCCTAACCAACAATGCAGTTTTAAAAAAATAATGAAAAAATGAATACGGAAGAATAAGAAATAAAAGTAACAAGTACTTAAAGAGCAGCAGTAAAATAACAATGAGACTATATACAGAGGGGTACTGGTACCGAGTCAATGTGCGGGGGCACTGGTTAGTTGAGGTAATATGTACATGTGGGTAGAGTTATTAAAGTGACTGTGCATAGATGATAACAAGAGAGAGTAGCAGCGGTGTAAAAAAGGGGGGGGGGGCAATGCAAATGGTCTGGGTCGCCATTTGATTAGGTGTTAAGGAGTCTTATGGCTTGGGGGTAGAAGCCTCTTGGACCTAGACTTGGCGCTCCGGTACCGCTTGCCATGAGGTAGCAGAGAGAACAGTCTATGACTAGGGTGGCTGGAGTCTTTGACAATTTGTAGGGACTTCCTCTGACACCGACTAGTATAGAGGTCCTGGATGGCAGGGAGCTTGGCCCCAGTGATGTATTGGGCCGTTCGCACTACCCTCTGTAGTGCCTTGCAGTCGGAAGCCGAGCAGTTGCCATACCAGGCAGTGTTGCAACCAGTCACAGGATGCTCTCGATGGTACAGCTGTAGAACCTTTTGAGGATCTGAGTACCCATTGCAAATCTTTTCAGTCTCCTGAGGGGGAATAGGTTTTGTCGTGCCCTCTTCACGACTGTCTTGGTGTGTTTGGACCATGTTAGTTTGTTGGTGATGTGGACACCAAGGAACTTGAAGCTCTCAACCTGCTCCTCTGCAGCCCCGTCGATGAGAATGGGGGCGTGCTCTGTCCTCTTTTTAATGTAGTCCACAATCATCTCCTTTGTCTTGATCACGTTGAGGGAGAAGTTGTTGTCCTGGCACCACACAGCCAGGTCTCTGACCTCCTCCCTATAGGCTGTCTCGTCGTTGTCGGTGATCGTTGTCGGTGATCAGGCCTACCACTGTTGTGTCATCGGCAAAATTAATAACGGTGTTGGAGTCGTACCTGACCGTGCAGTCATGAGTGAACAGTGAGTACAGGAGGGGGCTGAGGGGCCCTGTGTTGAGGATAGCATTCTCACATAGGTGTTCCTTTTGTCCAGGTGGGAAAGGGCAGTGTGGAGTGAAATAGAGATTGCATCATCTGTGGATCTGTTGGAACGGTATGTAAATTGGAGTGGGTCTAGGGTTTCTGGGATAATGGTGTTGATGTGATCCATGACCAGCCTTTCAAAGCACTTCATGGCTACAGACGTGTGCTACGGGTTGGTAGTCATTTAGGCAGGTTACTTTAGAGTTCTTGGGCACAGGCATTATGGTGGTCTGCTTAAAACATGTTGGTATTACAGACTCAGACAGGGAGAGGTTGAAAATGTCAGTTTAGACACTTGACAGTTGGTCAGAGCAAGCTCGCAGTACACGTCCTGGTAATCGGTCTGGCCCTGCGGGCTTGTGAATGTTGACCTATTTAAAGGTCTTACTCACATTGGCTTCGGAGAGCGTGATCACACAGTCTTCCGGTACAGCTGGTGCTCTCATACATGTTTCAGTGTTATTTGCCTCGAAGCGAGAATAGAAGTAGTTTAGCTCGTCTGGTAGGCACGTGTCACTGGGCAGCTCTCGGCTGTGCTTCCCTTTGTCGTCTATAATGCCCTGCCACATCCGACGAGAGCCGGTGTAGTACGATTCGATCTTAGTCCTGTATTGGCGCTTTTCCTATTTGATGGCTTGTCGGAGGGCATAGCGGGATTTCTTAAAAGCTTCCGGGTTAGAGTCAAGCTCCTTGAAAGCGGCAGCTCTACCCTTCAGCTCAGTGCGGATGTTGCCTGTAATCCATGGCACTGTGGGGACGATGTCATCGATGCACTTATTGATGAAGCCAATGACTGATGTGGTGTACTTCTCAATGCCATTGGAGGAATCCCGGAACTATTCCAGTCTGTGCTAGCAAAACAGTCCTGTAGCTTAGCATCTGCTTCATCTGACCACTTTTTTATTGACCGAGTCACTGGTGCTTCCTGCTTTAATTTTTGATGGAAGCAGGTATCAGGAGGATAGAATTATGGGCAGATTTGCCAAATGGAGGGCGAGGGAGAGCTTTGTATGCGTCTCTGTGTGTGGAGTAAAGGTGGTCCAGAGTTTTTTTATTTTATTTGGTTGCACATTTAACATGCTGATAGAAATTTGGTAAAACTAATTTAAGTTTCCCTGCATTAAAGTCCCCGGCTACTAGGAGTGCCGCCTCTGGGTGAGCATTTTCTTGTTTGCTTATGGTGGAATTCAGCTCATTCAATGCTGTCTTAGTGCCAGCCTCTGACTGTGGTGCCATGTAGACAGCTACGAAAAATACAGATGAAAACTCTCTAGGTAGGTAGTGTGGTCTACAGTTTATCATGAGATACTCTACCTCATGCGAGCAATAGCTCGAGACGTCCTTAGATATATATTGTGCACCAGCTGTTATTTACAAAAATACATAGTCCGCCGCCCCTTGTCTTACCAGACGCCGCTGTTCTATCCTGCCGGTACAGAGTATAACCAGCCAGCTGTATGTTGATAATGTCGTCATTCAGCTACGACTCCGTGTAGCATAAGATATTAGTTTTGAATGTCCCTTTGGTAGTTTAATCTTGCGCGTAGGCCATCTATTTTATTCTCCAAAGATTGCACGTTTGCTAGCAGAATGGAAGGAAGTGGGGGTTTATTCGATTGCCTGCAGTGGCTTGCGAAAGTATTCACCCCCTTGGCATTTTTCCTATTTTGTTGCCTTATAACCTTGAATTAAAATAGATTTGGGGGGGGTTTGTATCATTTTATTTACACAACATCTTCTGGCCACTCTTCCGTAAAGCCCAGCTCTGTGGAGTGTACGGCTTAAAGTGATCCTATGGACAGATACTCCAATCTCCGCTGTGGAGCTTTGCAGCTCCTTCAGGGTTATCTTTGGTCTCTTTGTTGACTCTCTGATTAATGCCCTCCACGCCTGGTCTGTGAGTTTGGTGGGCGGCCTTCTCTTGGCAGGTTTTTGTGGTGCTATATTCCTTCCATTTTTTAATAATGGATTTAATGGTGCTCCGTGGGATGTTCAAAGTTTCAGATATTTTTTTTAGAACCCAACCCTGTTCTGTACTTCTCCACAATTTTGTCCCTGATCTGTTTGGAGAGCTACTTGGTCTTCATGGTGCCGCTTGATTGGTGGTGCCCCTTGCTTAGTGGTGTTGCAGACTCTGGGGGCCTTTCAGGACAGGTGTATATATGCTGAGATCATGTGACAGATCATGTGACACTTAGATTGCACACAGGTGGACTGAAGGTAATTGGTTGCACCAGATCTTATTTAGTGGCTTCATAGCAAAGGGGGTGAATACATATGCACACACCACTTTTCAGATTTGAATTTATTGAAAAAGTAATTTTTTAAATTTTATTTTACCAATTTGGACTATTTTGTTTATGTCCAGTACATGAAATCCAAATAAAAATAAATTTAAATTACAGGTTGTAATGCAACAAAATAGGAAAACAGCCAAGGGGATGACTACTTTTGCAAGGCACTGTACGAATTCTCAGAAGGCAGCCCGCCCTTTGCCCCCTTTTTCTCCGCCTCCACTCCACGCAAATCACAGGGATCTGGGTCTGTTCCCGAGAAAGCAGTATATCGTTCACGTCGGGCTCGTCAGACTCGTTAAAGGAAAAAAAAAGATTCTGCCAGTCCGTGGTGAGTAATCGCAGTTATTTTTGGTCATAAGAAACGGTAGCGGCAACATTATGTACAAAATAAGCAAAAAAATAAGTTACAAAAAACGCAAATAAACAAACAAACAAACACAATCGGTTGGTAAAACGTCTGCCTTCTTCTCCGGTGTCATTATTAACTCATGTATGTTTTCATGGAAAACAAGGACATTTCTAAGTGACCCCAAACTTTTGAACGGTAGTGTGTATATATATACATATACATACATACATACATACATACATACATACATACATACATACATACATACATACATACATATATATATATACACACACACACACACAATTTTCTAAGAGTATTATTATATTACTGATTGATTAACTGTGACTTTTCAGATCACCCAGCAGTGCTATTTGCAGAGTTAGCTACAGGTAAATGTTGCAATTCTTCAGCCATTCCTGGACCTGTAACCAAAAACAAGCTACATATGGACACTACCAAAACAAATGATCTAATGAGTATCTCTTCGCAGCAGAATCTGCAGAGCTGGGATAGTTGTGTCCCCCATGTACAGAACGTAACATTCTACTGTTTGCAAGAATTTTGTATAATAATAAAAAATGTAAAAACTGTTCGTTTTGAATCCGGCTTCATTTTGTGTATCAGCTCATAAACCATGTGCCATGGAATCGGTACATTGAAAATCTCTTCCCAACTGTTTTGCAATCTGTATGGCATAGCTGTACATTTTTTGGTCCTTAAATTAAACTGGTATACTTTTTTATTTATCACAATTTTCTTTAACCAATCTTGGTCTTTAATGCAGGTCCGACAGACAAGTTCCTTACTTTCTCCCCCTTCCACTTAATGCTGCAATTAGTTGGTTGTAATTTTAGATCGAGCAGACATTTACATATATTTTTGTTAGCTGCATGTGTGACAACTCAACCAGTACTATTTATGATATAACTTACAAAGATTATACCGTTTCCCCCCCACACCCAAAAATAATGTTTTTTAATCAATTAGTGTATTTGAGTTTAACCGTAATATTTGTGCATTATTTTCTGGTGGATTAAACTGATATTGCAACTAACTTTCAACTTTCTTGTTTATCTTTCACTATCTTCTAATACGGCTAAAAGATGCAGTTAGGCCTCATGGTTGTGCTGTGGTTGTTTCCTGGTAGTGGTTCTTACCCTGTGGTTCTCTGACCACCTGCCTGGCGCTGTTTGTGAGCACCCCGTCAGTCCACTCCCTCGTGTCCATGTCTATGTGACCCAGCAGCTGCTGGCGGGGCATGGCTTTAGGGTTCACTGTATACTGCTTCACCTAAACACAACATGACAGCATTCAGGACAGGCAGGGACAAAGTCAGTGGTTTCATCTCAAATGACATTATTTTGTTGTATTTTACCCACTTTTTCTCCACAATTTAGATCTTGTCTCATCACTGCAACTCCCCAACGGGCTCGGCAGGCGAAGTTCCAGTCATGCATCCCCCGAAACATGACCAACCAAACCACACTTCTTAACACCCACCCGCTTAACCCGGAAGCCAGCCGCACCAATGTGTCAGAGGAAACACTGTTCAACTGACGAGCGTCGTCAGCCTGCAGGTGCCCGGCCTGCCACAAGGAGTCGCTAGAGCGCGATGAGCCACGTAAAGCCCAAACCCTCCCTTAACCCAGATGACGCTGGGCCAACTGTGCGCTGCCCTATGGGACTCCCGATCACAGCCGGTTGTGATACAGTGCCTTAGACCGCTGCGCCACTCGAGGCCACTCAAATTACATTCTATTAGTAGTTGGAATGTTACATGAATAAAACATGAATATGATTATGATTAATGATAACTAGGGCGCAGAGCCGTGGGAGTGTAACGCAGACAGAATAACAATAAAAGGATTGTGATTATCATGATTAATCAGGTGTGTACTCACCACCCTGCCTGTCCTGCCCAAGGCGGCACGCAGCATCCTCCACAGAGTAGATTTACCTGCCCCGCTGGGACCTACGATCACCACTCCCATACGCTGTCTCAACTGCTCACACAGCTCCAGAGCTTTCTTCATCTACAGAGAAAAACGACTTTATCCATCCATCCAACCCTCTATCCCTCCATCCATCCAACCCTCCATCCCTCCCTCCAGCCATCCATCCAACCCTCTATCCCTCCATCCATCCAACCCTCTATCCCTCCATCCAGCCAACCCTCCATCTTTCCAACCCTCCATCTTTCCAACCCTCCATCTTTCCAACCCTCTATCCCTCCATCCATCCATCCATCCATCCAACCCTCCCTCCCTCTTTCTTCTATCCTCTTGACTAAACAGCTCATACAACTCCAGACCAGAGCTTTCATTATGTATGGGGAGTGCCCCACAAACACACGGTCACAAACACACACACGGCCACAGTCACCCACCTGGCTGGGTATGAGTTCGAGGTGTGCCTCCTCGTAGACAGCCTGCAGTGCGTGGCTGAGGGTCTGGTCCTCCACGTCAGTAAAACCCACCCCAGGGAACACATCTTGGACCAAGGCATCAAACCTGCTGCTGTCTGCAAATGTCAGCTTGGACATGGTGTTCAACCTCAGTGCCTGCACCACCAGAACACTCTCCTTGACTGGGGAACACCGAGATAGAGGGGGACAGAGATGGACTTTAATGAAGACAACTTCTCCATCCTGGAGGGGGAAATCAATCCTTTCCAGGCCCAGGAACATGTACTAGTCTGTGGCGACCTAAATGCCAGAACCGGACAAGAACCCGACACCCTCAGCACACAGTGGGACAAACACCTACCTGGAGGTGACAGTATTCCCTCCCCCATATGCCTCCCTAGACACAACTATGACAACATAACCAACAAAAATGGGTCACAACTCCTGCAGCTCTGTCAGACGCTGGGTATGTACATAGTCAATGGTAGGCTTCGAGGAGACTCCTATGGTAGGTACACCTACAGCCCATCCCTTGGTAGTAGTACTGTAGACTACTTTATCACTGACCTCAACCCAGAGTCTCTCAGAGTATTCAGTCAGCCCACTGACACCCCTATCAGATCACAGCAAAATCACAGTCTACTTGAACAGAGCAATACTCAATCATGAGGCATCAAAGCCAAAGGAACTGAGTAATATTAAGAAATGCTATAGATGGAAGGAATGTAGCGTGGAAACCTACCAAAAAACAATTAGGTAACAACAAATTCAATCCCTTTTAAACAACTTCCTGGATAAAACGTTCCACTGTAATAGTGAAGGTGTAAACTTGGCAGTAGAAAGTCTAAACAGTATATTTGACCTCTCAGCTTCCCTATCAAATCTAAAAATCTCAAATAGAAAACCGAAGAAAATGAACAAAAATGACAAATGGTTTGATGAAGAATGCAAAAATCTAAGAAAGAAATTGAGAAACCTGTTCAACCAAAAACATAGAGACCCAGAAAACCTGAGTCTACGCCTTCACTATGGTGAATCACTACAACAATACAGACATACACTACGGAAAAATATACCAGCTAATTATCAAAATCCAGAAAAGAGTCGTTAAATTCCCCAACCACCTAAAAGGAAGCAATTCCCAAACCTTCCATAACAAAGTCCTCCCCTACAAAGAGATGAACCTGGAGAAGAGTCCCCTAAACAAGCTGGTCCTGGGGCTCTGTTCACAAACACACCCCACAGAGTCATCACCTACAGAGAGATGAACCTGGAGAAGAGTCCCCTAAGCAAGCTGGTCCTGGGGCTCTGTTCACAAACACAAACACACCCCACAGAGTCATCGCCTACAGAGAGATGAACCTGGAGAAGAGTCCCCTAAGCAAGCTGGTCCTGGGGCTCACAAACACACACAGACCCCACAGAGCCCCAGGACAGCAACACAATTAGACCCAACCAAATCATGAGAAAACAAAAAGAGAATTACTTGACACATTGGAAAGAATTAACAAAAAAACAGAGAAAACTAGAATGCTATTTGGCCCTAAACAGAGAGTACACAGTGGCAGAATACCTAACCACTGTAACTGACCCAAACTTAAGGAAAGCTTTGACTCCGTACAGACTCAGTGAGCATAGCCTTGCTATTGAGAAAGGCCGCCGTAGGCAGACCTGGCTCTCAAGAGAAGACAGGCTATGTGCACACTGCCCGCAAAATGATGGAAACTGAGCTGCACTTCCTAACCTCCTGCCAAATGTATGACCATATTAGAGACGCATATTTCCCTCAGATTACACAGATCCACAAAGAATTTGAAAACAAACCCGATTTTGATAAACCCCCATATCTATTGGGTGAAATACCAGTGTGCCATCACAGCAGCAAGATGTGTGACCTGTTGTCACAAGAAAAGGTCAACCAGTGAAGAACAAATACCACTGTAAATACAACCCATATTTATGCTTATTTATTTTCCCTTTTGTACTTTAACAATTTGTACATTGTTACAACACTGTATATAGACACAATATGACATTTGAAATGTCTTTATTATTTCGGAACGTCTGTGAATGTAATGTTTACTGTTGATTTTTAATGTTTATTTCAATTTGTATATTATCTACTTCACTTGCTTTGACAATGTTAACATATGTTTCCCATGACAATAAAGCCCCTTGAATTTAATTTAATTGACAGACAGGGAGGGGGAACACAGAGATAGAGGGGGGGGCAGAGAGGGGATATAGGGAAGAGAGGAGTTCATTTGTATAAAAATTAACTTGTTTCTTTGTTATTCTGCTACGCTGTGTTGCTACTAGCTACACATGTGCTAATTACGACCCGTGTCATGATTTAGAGTTCATCAATACTTTTGTTCTCCTCTCTAAAGCTGCTGGCACTAGAGGCACAGAAGCAGGGCTGGTTTTTCACTGGAACATTTGGCCTGACAATAGAGGGAGCAAACAGAGAAAGCCCCAGGGACAAATGTACTGTCTGACAAATAGAGTAAACGAGAGTGAGAGTGAGAATGAGAGAGAGAGAGAGAGTGAGAGTGAGAGAGAAAGAGAAAGATAAAAGAGAAAGGCGGAGAGGGAGACAGAGCGATCAACCAGGGATCAGAAAGATATGGACAACCAGGCATCAGGGGGAGGCAGGGAAAGGTCAAAGAGAGGGGGAAAGAGAGAGGAAGAGGCAAAGAAGGAAGAGGGGAGAGAGGGAAGAGGGGAGAGAGGGAAGAGGGGAGAGAGGGATAGGGATGAAAACAACTCAGCTAAGACCAGTGTTTGAGAAAAAGAACAAAAGGACAGAGAGAGGAGAGAGAGCCCAAAGTCTGAGACACAGGACCGTTTTTAGGGGTTATTCGGCTATAAATAAAATTAAAAAATAGGGAGTTTTTTGGGGGGTGGGGAGTAAGTGTAAGTTTAGGGAAATATTTGGCTATTAGGGATGTTTGGGGGCTGGGGAGTAAGTGTCAGTTTAGGGAAATATTTGGCTATTAGGGATGTTTGGGGGCTGGGGTGTAAGTGTCAGTTTAGGGGTCTTACTCTTGTTCTTGGCCTCACTCCTCCTCTGCTGCTGCAGCAGTCTGCCACAGCCTCTCAGCACCGTCTTCAGAGCCCTCAGACCCCAGTCATAGTGTTGCTGGGGGGTCAACAGCTCCCTACACAGTACATACATAAATACATACTGTAGATACATACACACCCAGTCACAAAACATAGCCCTACAAACGGATACAGAGACCTATTAACAGGATAGTGACAGATTTTAGCAATCAAGCACTTTTTCTAGTCAAATGAACTCATGGATACCATCTGTATGTCTCTGCATGCGGTTTGAAGAAAGTTGACTACACACAGAGACATAAAAATATTATCCAGGAGTTTAGCTGTCTCTGGTGTCATGACTGTCCTGATCAGGTCAGGTTATAGGAGACCACAACCCTACAGAGTATCTCTCACCCCCAACAGAGGAGAGATCTAGGGGTCTGAAGATGTGGGGGTTTTATGACCCCTCACGCACATGATAAATCTTAGGCCACAGACAAAATTCCTTTGTCCTCTCACTATGGAGAACCAGCCTCAGAACATTAAACATGCAATAAAGGGACTTTGGAACAATGGTTTCCGTCAGCCACAATGGTGTTCATGACGATAGATGGAATATGAAAATGTATGTAATTTTTGTTTTGTTATTAAAGGTTAATAGATGACGTTATTACGAAAACATTGTAACTTTCAGAGTTTTCCCAGTATATGCCTGATGTTTATACATTGTCTGTTGTGTGGAAAATGTCCAAATCAAAGAGAATGTTTTGGTAAAGATGAAATGTGAAGTTAGTTGTCCAAAATTGGATTTGAGTAAAATCTAGACCTTGCCTCTTAACGTGGTCCGCCCAGAGAATTGCCCTAAAGGCGGTTACGCCCACTTCTGACCCGAGGGTAAAAGACATAGGAGTTAAGAATGAACAGATAGACTAAGTGACCCAACCTGCAGCCGAGGTCTAAAAGGTCAACGAACCCTAAAACGCAACACAAGGAAGAAGACAAATAAATATTTTTCTACCCATGCTATGGATGAGTAGCCGTGTCTAAGCGGGTGAACTCAAGCCGGAACACCTGTCCTACACTCCCCATCGAATCATGGTATCTATGCTGTTTCATTCCTACGCTGTGAGCTCTGAGCTACAGAGCTGTCTGTCCTCAGAAGACCCCTATCAGAGCAAGGGCGAGGAATCAGACCATTAAGCCAAAAGAACACTGACATCGTGAGGACAACCAGAGAGTTGCGCCGGAGAAGTGCGTCATTGAGAAGCCTAAACGACCCACGCGGAGCTTCCCACCTGAGACCTCCAACACGTAATTACATCATTATATTCTGACCCATAAGAGCGGCAGTTTGGGGCAAGGCTAGGTTTAAATAAGCATAGCTGACGAATGCACCCAAATGTATATTTCTCTCATGTACTTTCTCTTTCTCTCTCTTTTAAATCCCCATTTTGGGTAACACGCGCCATAGACTGTTGGCCTAAGTCCTAATCAATAGTCTAGACTGTGTTTTGTGTATGTGTATCTTTTATCATCATTTTAGCTTTCTAGTAAATGAATAATCAACTATGATTGGTGTGGTACGAACTCAGTGGTAAAGCCCGGGTCCGTGCAGATTCCCGGATTATGCGACGTTCAGAATGAGACTGTAGAGGAAATTAATTCATTAGCGACTGTTGTAAAATCGATATTCTGATATTCTTTGAGTTAATTTGGGAAATAGAAACTCAATAAAACAAATTTTCCCATGGTGCCCCAGGTTAATGAGTTAATAATTGCTTGATTCATTTAATCACGTAATTAGAAACCTTTAATCATTCGATGAGCAACAGTCGTCACATTAACTAATACAACGTCACGACACTGGGGAAGTGGAAAAGGGGATTAGTTGCCAAAAAGTTGCACTATCACTTTGTAATAGACACAAAGACACACCTGGCGAGGTTGAAGATGGCGACCAGCTTGCGTCCCAGTATCGCTCCGTCTTTGAAGCCCTCTGAGTAGAGGATGACCTCAGCGATGAGCTCGTTGTCTGGTCGGGACATGGCCACAGGCCTGAACAGCTGCTTCAGGTTGTCAGGCAGCTTCTGTCTCCCTCCATAACCCTTCCCAGCTGGATTCAACGTTATAAACACCCCCGAGTTAGGGTCCAACTCCACCTGACAGATAGACACAGAGACAGAGAGAAAAGGCAGCAAGAGTTTAAAATACCAGTATCCAATATACCATACAAGTATCTGTGTGCAAGAATGCCTAAGTGACTGTGTGTGGTCACCTCCTTGCCCAGCAGCTCACAGCTGGTCCTGTGGTTCTTCAGTGAGTTCTGGATGGCCTGTATCTGCATGGACACTGCGGACAGCACAGCCTCCTCCAGGCGGTTGAACTCATCAAAGCAGCCCCACGCTCCACACTTCACCAGGCCCACAAAGATACGCCCCATAGACTTCACATCTATACCCTGCAACACACCATTCATTCATTCACTTTATTTATTTATCTATCCTTTATTCATTTACTTTATTTATTTATCCATTCTTTATTCATTTACTTTATTTATTAATCATTTATTTATTTAATCCATTCTTTATTCATTTACTTTATTTATTAATCATTTATTTATTTAATCCATCCTTTCTTGAAATTAGCTAATTCTTTTCCAAAAAATACAATTCACTTTGTTACATTTCTGAGTTTTACTAATGTGTCTGTTCGTGCATGCGTGTGTGTGCATTCGTCACATGTGTGACTGCGTGTGTGTTTACCTCATCACAGTTGAAGACCAGTACTTGTCTTCCGAACAGGCCCCCCAGGGCTTTGACGGACTCAGTCTTGCCGGTGCCGGCAGGACCGTAGGGGTTTCCCCCCAAACCCATCATCATGGCCTGGGTCAGGGTCAGATAACACTTATCAGTCAGGGGGGTGTGGACCAGCTTAGATGCATTACCCTGGGAGAGATAGAGAGAGGAGGAGATGGAGAGAGTGACAGGGAAAGAGAGAGAGAGAGAGGGGATGACAGTGTGTGAGGCAGACTCTGCAGAGAGACTGCAGAACACACAGTGTAGCAGGGCTAATGGAGTCATTCAGAGGTGTCCTCATCTCTGGGTGAACGTCTCCCTCTAACGGTGCAGTGCTGTAGTTTAACTGTTGCCTTGTACTGAAGTGTGTAGAATCTCATTTAGACGTGTACAGGTGTGTGTAGATGAGGTGGTCAGAAGTAAAGTACCAGTCAAAAGTTTGGACACACTTACTCATTCAAGGGTTTTTCTTTATTTTTACTATATTCTACATTTCAGATTCTTTGACCTGTCAAGGTATTGGGGGCAGTATTTTCGATTTCGGATGAAAAGCGTGCCCAGAGTAAACGGCCTAATACTCGGGCCCAGAGTCAAATATTTGCATAGTATTAGTATATTTGGATAGAAAACACTCTGACGTTTCTAAAACTGTTTGAATGATGTCTGTGAGTATAACAGAACTCATATGGCAGGCAAAAACCTGAGAAAAATCCAACCCGGAAGTGTGGAAATCTGAGAATTCTAGTTCTTCTTTTGAATCCCTATCGAAACTACAGTGTCTGTGGGGTCACGTTGCACTTCCTAAGGCTTCCCTTGGCTGTCAACAGCCTTTACAAACTTGTTTCCTCCTTCTCCTGTTACTGGGCAGAGAATAGTAGCTCAGTCAATGAGTGGACTGCCTATGGACAAAGGACTTGGTGATGCGCGAGCCCGATAGCGCCCCCTCCTTTTTCTTCTTGAATGAATACGCTGTTGTCCGCTTGGAATATTATCTACGTTTTATCTTAAAAATACCCTAAAGATTGATTGTAAACAACCTTTGACATGTTTCTACAACCGGTAATGGAACTATTTGACTTTTCGTCTCTGGTACTGCGCTCTCGTATTTGGACATAAATATGGAGTATTTCGAACAGAAAGAACATTTCTTGTGGAAGTAGGAGTCCTCGGAGTGCATTCTGATGAAGATCAGCAAAGGTAAGAGAATATTTGTAATACTAATTCAGAGTTTTGTTGATGCCAGAACTTGGCGGGTAGCTGTATAGCTTGCTTCGATGGCTGAGCTATGTACTCAGAATATTGAACAATGTGCTTTCTCCGTAAAGTTATTTTGAAATCTGACAAAGCGGTTGCGTCAAGGAGTAGTGTATCTATAATTCTTTCAATAACTGTTGTAAATGTTATCAAGGTTTATGATGAGTATTTTTGTAAATTGATGTGCACATTCACCGGAAGTTTTGGTGGGAATACATTTTCTGAACATCACGCGCCAATGTAAAATGCTGTTTTTGGATATAAATATGAACTTTATCGAGCAAAACATGCATGTATTGTATAACATGAAGTCCTATGAGTGCCATCTGATGAAGATCATCAAAGGTTAGTGAATATTTTAGCTGCACTTTTGGTTTTTGGAATGCATGTCCTTGCTTGGAAAATGGCTGTGTGGATTTTCTTATGAAATTTATGTCCTAACATAATCTATGCTTTCGCCGTAAAGCCTTTTTGAAATCGGACAATGTGGTTAGATTAACGAGAGTCTTATCTTTAAAATGGTGTGAAATAGTTCATTGTTTGAGAAAATGAAATTATGAGATTTTTGCCGTTTTGTATTTCGTGCCATGCTATTTCACTGGCTGTTGAATAGTGTGGGACGGTCACGTCCCACCTAGCCCAGAGAAGTGAAAGTAGCCACCTTTTGCCTTGATGACAGGCTTTGCAAATGCTTGGCATTCTCTCAACCAGCTTCACCTGGAATGCTTTTCCAACAGTCTTGTTGGAGTTCCCACATTTTCTGAGCACTTGTTGGCTGCTTTTCCTTCACTCTGCGGTCCAACTCATCCCAAACCATCTGAATTGAGTTGAGGTTGGGTGATTGTGGAGGCCAGGTCACCCATCTGTAAATAGCCCATCCAACCACCTACCTACCTCATCCCCATATATTTTTGTTTTTCTGCTCTTTTGCACACCAGTATTTCTACTTGCACATCCTCATCTGCACATCTATCACTCCAGTGTTTAATTGCTAAATTGTAATTACTTCGGCACTATTGGCCTATTTATTGCCTTACCTCCTTACTTCATTTGCACACACTGTATACAGATTTTTCTATTGTGTTATTAACTGTACAATTGTTTATCCCATGTGTAACTCTGCGTTGTTTTTGTCACACTGCTTTGCTTTATCTTGGCCAGGTCGCAGTTGTAAATGAGAACTTGTTCTCAACTGGCCTACCTGGTTAAATAAAAAATAATTGTAAAAGAAATCTGATGCAGCACACCATCACTCTCCTTCTTGGTCAAATAGCCCTTACACAGCCTGGAGGTATGTTGGGTCATTGTCCTGTTGAAAAACAAATGATAGTCCCACTAAGCGCAAACCAGATGGGATTGTGTATCGGTGCAGAATTCTGTGGTAACCATGCTGGTTAAGTGTGCCTTGAATTCTAAATAAATCACCGACAGTGTCACCAGCAAAGCACCCCCACATCCTCACATCTCCTCCGCCATGCTTCACGGTGGGAACCACAAATGCGGAGGTCATCCGTTCACCTACTCTACATCTTACAAAGACAGAGGTTGGTACCTAAAATCTGAAATTTGGACTCATCAGACCAAAGGACAGATTTCCACTGGTCTAATGTCCATTGCTCGTGTTTCTTGGCCCAAGCAAGTCTCTTCTTCTTATTGGTGTCCTTTAGTAGTGGTTTCTTCGCAGCAATTCGGCCATGAAGGCCTGATTCACACAGTCTCCTCTGAACAGTTGATGTTGAGATGTGTCCGTTACTTCAACTCTGAAGCATTAGCATTTATCCTCTGCAGCAGAGGTAACTCTGGGTCTTCCTTTCCTGTGGTGGTCCTCATGACAGCCAGCATCATCATAGCGCTCAATCATTTTTGTGACTGTACTTGAAGAAACTTTCAAAGTTCCATATTGACGGACCTTCATGTCGTAAAGCAGTGCTTCTCAATTCTTTTCTGTTACGCCCCCCCCCCTAGGAAGAAGTAAACATTTCGCGCCCCCCAACTCTCCGCCGCGACTGTAAATAGTGTCATTTGTCTATAAAATTGCATAACATTGTATCCTTATTAACATTAAAGAAAATAAAAAAAGAAAGAAACAGATCAACTTACAACAAAGAATAACTTTATTAACATTGTTTTTTAGTCTGTAACAGAAAAGACTTAAAGTGCATCAATTTGCCTGAAAGGTAAAAAAAAAATACTAACCTTATTTAAACTGTAAACATTTTTTGACCATTTGATATTGAAAATTTAAATGAAATATAATCAATAAATAATAATAAATTCAAATTGATCAGCAACATTAACTCAGGAGCACAATATATGAAACACTTTCACCTATAAAACAAAAATGAATAAAACAATTTGTGCTGATTTTTTTTTATCAAAATGAGGAAGTCAGGATTAATGGCTACAATGAGCACGTTTTGCAGAGCACAGCTTTTCGAAGCGGGGTTTGAAGCATGATACTGCAACTCTCAGCTCCTGCTCAATGTTTAGCTGGGACCTGTACTTGGTCTTCAGTGCAGCAACAGCAGAGAAGCCAGTCTCACAAAGATAAGATGTTGCAAAAGGAAGAAGAATGCCCATGGCCCTCTGCCCTAAGAGTGGATACTGCCTCTCTACACTCAGCCAGAATTCACTCAGTGTCTGTGATGTGAACCTCAGTCTCAATGTGGAGTCAGACGTCATATCAATGAACTGGTCCTCCTCTGCAGAGCTGAAACCAGTTGGAGCTGGTGCATTGAAAGGATCTCTCACCCAGTCACATTGGGAACTGTTTTCAGGGAAGTACTTTTTAAAGAATCCCATCAGTGATGAAATATGCTCCTTAAAACCTCTTGGCGTTCCCTTAGGATAGGGGGCGCTACAGCGATTTTTGAAAAAAATGTGTGCCCATTTTAAACGGCCTCCTACTCAAACTCAGAAGCTAGGATATGCATATAATTAATACTTGTGGATAGAAAACACCCTAAAGTTTCTACAACTGTTTGAATGGTGTCTGTGAGTATAACAGAACTCATATGGCAGTCAAAACCCAGAGACCGATCGTAACAGGATGTGGAATTCTGAATTGTGGACTCAACTTCACATCTTTGCCTGTAATTCACACAGTGAGCAATGGTTCATTGAGCACTTCCTATTGCTTCCACTAGATGTCCCCAGTCTTTACAAAGTGGTTTGAGTCTCCTACTGTTAAAACTGAATGAATGAGACGCTGTTGAAATTGGTCACATGAGGAGGGCCATCACCATTATGACGCCGGCGGCCCTGGCTTCCCTCCCCTTTCGAAACGTTTTGAAACACAATGCAATCGTCTCCCTCGAATCTTATTGGCTCTCTTGTTGAAAAAGGCCCCGAAGATTTATGTTATACACCGTTTGACATGTTTGAACGAACGTAAATGGAAAAAAAATGAATTTTCTCGAAATAGCTGTCCCGCGGCCGACGGAGCATTTGGATCAGCCTTCAGACGCGCTAACAACAACAAGCTAATGGAACATAAAGGAGTAATTTTTTCGAACGAAAATACATTTGTTGTGGACCTGGGATTCCTGGAAGTGCTTTCTGATGAAGACAACCAAAGGTAAGGGATTATTGACAATAGTATACAAGACTAGATGTGATATGCGATTGTTCCAAGATGGCGCAGACCTATATTTACTAGGTAATTTTCTGAGTATCGCATCCCCTTTTATCGCAAAGTGTGATTACCCAGTAAAGTTATTTTTAAATCTGGCATTACAGGTGCTTTCAAGAGATATTCATCTATAAATCTTACATTTAAAAAATGTTTTCGAATAGTAATTTAGTAAATTGTAGCACTGTTTCACCGGATGCATTTGAGGGAAAATAGTTAGTCAACGTTACGTGCCGATGTAAAATGCTGTTTTTATATATAAATATGAATTTTATCGAACAAAAGAATGCATGCATTGTGTAACATGATGTCCTAGGTGTGTCATCTGATGAAGTTTGTAAAAGGTTAGTGCTGCATTTAGCTGTTTTTTGGTTATTTGTGATGCATGTGGTTGGTCGGAAAATGGCTATGTGGCTACTTTTACGATATACTCCTCTAACATAATCTAATGTTTTGCTTTTGCTGTAAAGCCTTTTTGAAATCAGACAACGTGGTTCGATTCAGGAGAGGTGTATCTATAAAACGATATAATTTGAAAAAAAAAAATTATTACATTTTGTTATGCTAATAGCGATAGGATACGGGACGGAGGCCGCACAGGGGTTAATATATGGAATCACTGAGGTGGCATCATAGTCAGTAGTGTCAACAAATTCATGCAGGTTCTGGAATGAATCAGTATTTCCTTCATCAAGTCGCCTGCCCCACATTGCAAGCTTTCGAGTGAAAGAGCTGATCTTGTCTGTGACCTGAGGGAGGTGTTAATCTTTCCCCTGAAGCTGTAGATTTAGTTCATTTAGCTTTCCAAATATGTCACTCAGGTAGGCCAGTTTTGCCAGGAAGTTCTCATCACTAAATTTTTCTGCGAGGTCATACTTGTGCTCCTGCTCCGAAAACATTCTTATCTGCTCTCTGAGCTCAAAAACTCAGGACAAGACTTTTCCTCGTGACAGCCACCTTGCTTCACTGTGAAACAGCACAGCTTGATGTTCAGATCCCATCTCCTCACAGATAGCAGAGAAGACTCTTGTTTTTAGTGGTCTGGTCTTTATACAATTGACTACACCTACAATGTCAGTCATAACCTCACTTAATTCAGAGGAAAGGTGCCTTGATGCCAGTGCTTCTCTGTGTATAACACAGTGTGTCCACTCAGCATTAGGTGAGGCCTTCTTGATGAGTGCCCGAAGTCCTTTTCTCATCCCTGCAAACACCAATGCAGTTCTCCCACTTTAGCCCATTCTCAGTCAGGAAGCAGTCCAGCATTTTGAATAGCTCTTCAGCTGTGGCTCTGTCTCTGACATATTTACAAAAAAGTAGATCCTCACACATGGAGTTTGTCATGTCAAAACGTACATAAGCGATAAACAAACAGTCTTTGTTGCTGTCAGTTGCTTCATCGAACTGTAAGGCAAAACGTTTGTCTGAGTTTATCTACCAGCTGTTCTTTAAGATCGTCAGCAATGTCATTTATACGTCTGGCGACAGTGTCATTGGACAGAGGGGTAGTTTTTATTTTTGCAGCACTTGCGTCATCCAGCATGACAGAGACCATGTCTAATGCTCCAGGCAGTATCAGCTCCTCTGCTATGGAGTGGGGTTTTTTGCACTGAGCAATTTGGTACGCCACCTTATATGATGCTAACAGTGCTCGCTGGTTTACTGAAGTAGCATTCACAAAGCGGGACGATTGTTGGCAATATTCGGCACGTTTTCGCTGAAAAAACTCGAGCGGCTTATCAGCGTGATTGGGGTGTAATGTCTTTAAGTGACGCCTTAATTTATTTGACTTCATGCTGTCCGCTGCCAACATTTTTAGACACAGTAAACATACCGGTCTTTCCTCGTCTCCCACAGTAGTCACAGTGAAGCCAAGCGCTACATACGCTTTGTCATATTTCCTCGTCTTAGCTTTCGGGAGACTTACGTTTGTCTCATTATCTCCGTCTCTCTCCGCCTTTCTTTTCATCCCTGTTAAATATTTTTCCATGGTGTCTCTTAAGGGTTTGTTATCTGCACTTCATATCTCCTGCTCTGTGCTGTGTGCTCCTGTTCGGTGCAAAAAACCTACTCCCTGCGGCAAAAAAAAGCATGTTCCCCAGGGTCACAAGCGCCCCCCTGGCATCGCTCCGAGCACCCCCAGGGGGGCGCGCCCCACTATTTGAGAAGGACTGTCTTAAAGTAATGATGGACTGTCGTTTCTCTTTGCTTATTTGAGCTGTTCTTGCCATAATATCAACTTGGTCTTTTACCAAATAGGGCTATCTTCTGTATCCCACCCCTAACCTTGTCACAAAACAACTAATTGGCTAAAACGCATTAAGAAGGAAAGAAATTCCACAAATCAACTTTTAACAAAGCACACCTGTTAATTGAAATTCATTCCAGGTGACTACCTCATGAAGCTGGTTGAGAGAATGCCAAAAGTGTGCATCAAGGCAAAGGATGGCTACATTGAACAATCTCAAATATAAAATATATTTTCATTTGTTTTAACACTTTTTTTGGTTACTACATGATTCTATATGTGTTATTTCATAGTTTTGAGTCTTCACTATTATTCTACAATATAGACAATAGTAAAAACTTAAAATAACAAAAACCTTGAATGACTAGATGTGTCCAAACGTTTGACTGGTACTGTATATCTGTGTAGAGGTTTTTGTACCTGGTACTCGTATGTGTAGCTGAAGTGAGCGTCAACCATCTGTATGGAGCAGCATTTGTCGTTGTTGAGGTAGAAACGGAGCTGTTTCCTCCAGGCCCAGGAGTCGGGGCTGCTCACCCCCGCCTCACACAGCTGCTTCACTACACTGATGTTATGGATGATGTCCAGGATCAGAGCCTTCAGCTTCAGCTGCAACACACTTGACTCTATGGGGGAGAAGAATACTATCAGCACAGACCCTGTCTCTCAAAATGGCTCACTATTACCAATATAGTGCACAGATTCTGATCAGAGCTATGTAGGCCTAGAGTGGTTGTTGATAATGCTAACGGTATTGATAAGATGCTTTTAGATCTGGCCCTAGTCATGTCTCCCCCAGGACTGTATCTAATGCTTAGGCATTAGTGATGTGAGCGGAGTTTTGTGGCCTCTCAGTCAGAGAGCTTCTCCTCCCCAGCCGGTCCCCACAGGAGCTGCTTTATGTAGCTATTCATTAGGGGCCGGCCATTAGATTAGACTGACAGTTTTTACTGCAGCCTCTTAGCAAGCCTCTTTAGCCTGGGGAGCTGGGGAGAGACACACACATGTACTGGTCATCTGACCTCTTTAGCCTGGGGAGCTGGGGAGAGACACACACATGTACTGGTCATCTGACCTCTTTAGCCTGGGGAGCTGGGGAGAGACACACACGTACTGGTCATCTGACCTCTTTAGCCTGGGGAGCTGGGGAGAGACACACACATGTACTGGTCATCTGACCTCTTTAGCCTGGGGAGCTGGGGAGAGACACACATGTACTGGTCATCTGACCTCTTTAGCCTGGGGAGCTGGGGAGAGACACACACATGTACTGGTCATCTGACCTCTTTAGCCTGGGGAGCTGGGGAGAGACACACATGTACTGGTCATCTGACCTCTTTAGCCTGGGGAGCTGGGGAGAGACACACACATGTACTGGTCATCTGACCTCTTTAGCCTGGGGAGCTGGGGAGAGACACACATGTACTGGATAACCTTTATTTAACTAGGCAGGTCAGTTAAGAACACAGTCTTATTTACAATGACGGCCTACCGGGGAACAGTGGGTTAACTGCCTTGTTCAGGGGCAGAACGACAGGTTCTTGTCAGCTCGGGGATTCGATCTAGCAACCTTTCGGTTACTGGCCCAACGCTCTAACCACTAGGCTACCTGCCACTCCCAAATGAGCCACTAACAACAAGCAACCACACAGAGACCTGTGTTTCCCGTCTCCTCAGAGCTGGTGCCTACGCTGGTGTAGTGCTCCAGCTTAGCGGTGAGCTCCACCTCCAGCTGCTGCAAACTGCTGTTTCTCAGACCACTCTCCACCTCCTCAGTGAACTGGATCTGCTCTGCCAAGCACAGGACCTATAACCAGAGACAACAAGAGTCACACAGGAGTCACACAGGAGTCGCACAGGATCGACACCAGGAGGTGCAAGAGTCAGACAGATGTTACATTGACTCCTGTATCTCCTGGTGCAGAGCCTGACAGGAGTCAATCAGGAGTCGATTAGGAGTAAGACAGAAAATGACACAGGCTCCACACCAGAAGATACAAGAATCAGACAGATATTATACAGGAGCCAATCAGGGGTCGATTAGATGTCAGACAGGAGTTACACAGGATTTACACCAGGAAACACAGGAGTCAGACAGGAGTCGATTAGGAGTCAGACAAGAGTTAAAGGATTTACACCAGGAGACACAGGAGTCAGACAGGAGTCGATTAGGAGTCAGACAAGAGTTACACAGGATTTACACCAGGAGACACAGTACTCATACATGAGTCAATCAGGAGTCAGACTGGAGTCAATCAGGAGTCAGACTGGAGTCAATCAGGAGTCAGACTGGAGTCAGACTGGAGTCAGACTGGAGTCAGACTGGAGTCAGACTGGAGTCAGACTGGAGTTACACCAGAGTTATACTGGAGTCAAACAAGAGTCAGACCGGACTCATACATTAGTCAATCTGGACAGGAGTCAGACAGGATTCAGACAAGAGTTATACTGGAGTCAGACAGGAGTTATACTGGAGATATACAGGACTCATACATGAGTCAGACAGGAGTCAGACAGGAGTTATATTGGAGTCAGACAGGATTCAGACAAGAGTTATACTGGAGTCAGACAGGAGTTATACTGGAGATATACAGGACTCATACATGAGTCAGACAGGAGTCAGACAGGAGTTATATTGGAGTCAGACAGGATTCAGACAAGAGTTATACTGGAGTCAGACAGGAGTTATACTGCCGATATACAGGACTCATACAAGAGTCAGACAAGAGTTATATTGGAGTTATATTGGAGTCAGGCAGGAGTTACACCAGAGTTATACTGGAGTCAGGCAGGAGTCATACAGGAGTTATATTGGAGTCAGGCAGGAGTCACACAACGGTTATACTGGAGTCAGAAAGGACTTACACCAGAGTTATACTGGAGTCAGGCAGGAGTCATACAGGAGTTATATTGGAGTCAGGCAGGAGTCACACAACGGTTATACTGGCGTCAGAAAGGACTTACACCAGAGTTATACTGGAGTCAGGCAGGAGTCATACAGGAGTTATATTGGAGTCAGGCAGGAGTCACACAACGGTTATACTGGAGTCAGAAAGGACTTACACCAGAGTTATACTGGAGTCAGGCAGGAGTCATACAGGAGTTATATTGGAGTCAGGCAGGAGTCACACAACGGTTATACTGGAGTCAGAAAGGACTTACATCAGAGTTATACTGGAGTCAGGCAGGAGTCATACAGGAGTTATACTGGAGTCATACAGGAGATATACTGGAGTTATACTGGAGTCATACATGAGTCAAACAGGAGTCAGACAGGATTCAGACAAGAGTTATACTCGAGTCAGTCAGGAGTTATACTGGAGTTCAGACAGGAGTCAGACAGGACTCATACATGAGTCAATCAGGAGTCAGACAGGATCTACATCAGGAGGTACAGGAGTCATACATATATTACACAGGCTCTACAACAGGAGATATACTGGAGTCAGACAGGAGTTATATTGGAGTCAGACAGGAGTTATACTGGAGTCAGACAGGAGTTATACTGGAGTCAGACAGAAGTTATAATGGAGATATACAGGAGTCAGACAAGAGTCAGACAAGAGTCCGACAAGAGTCCGACAAGAGTCCGACAAGAGTCCGACAAGAGTCCGACAAGAGTTTTATTGGAGTTACATTGGAGTCAGGCAGGAGTTTTACTGGAGTCGGACAGGAGTTACACCAGAATTATACTGGAGTCAGGCAGGAGTCATACAGGAGTTATATTGGAGTCAGGCAGGAGTCATACAGGAGTTATATTGGAGTCAGGCAGGAGTCATACAGGAGTTATACTGGAGTTATACGGGAGTCAGACGGGAGTCAGATGGGAGTTATACGGGAGTCAGACAGGAGATATACGGGAGTCAGACAGGAGATATACGGGAGTCAGACAGGAGATATACGGGAGTCAGACAGGAGATATACGGGAGATATACGGGAGTCAGACAGGAGATATACGGGAGTTATACTGGAGTCAGACAGGAGTTATACTGGAGTCAGACAGGAGTTATACTGGAGTTATACGGGAGTCAGACAGGAGTCAGACAGGAGATACACCAGAGTTATACTGGAGTCAAACAAGAGTCAGACCGGACTCATACATTAGTCAATCTGGACAGGAGTCAGACAGGAGTCAGACTGGAGTCAGACAGGAGTTAGACAGGAGTCATATAGGAAAAACACAATAAGAGAAGAGTTGGACAGCATCAATGAGTAATGAATCCTACCTGAGAGGGGTAGCGGGACGGGTCCACCTGTCCTTTCCTCCCCGCTGACACACACTCATACAGCAGCTGTTTCAGAGTCTCCTTCATCTCAGCAGACAGCTCACCCAGCCACACCTGGAACACACACACACATTATTATGGAGTTATATAACCCTCTACCCCCTGCCCTTTGACCCCTCCAATCCCCTACCTCTACGCTGTTGGAGATACGTATGAGGTTCCTGAGAGCCACCACCTCTCCCTCTAGAGAACGCATGGCCACAATGTGCTGGCAGTCCCCGTCAAAGTCCACACTGTCGATGCCTACAGAGAACACAGTCATATCCACTGTCATTACAGACATCCGTTTCACCAGGGGACAGCTTCTTTAGTTGTTACTGTATTGACCTTGGGATTTGGGTGTGAGCTTGTGTGGGTGTGTGTGTGTAGGTGTGTACCAGCAAACAGCTTCTTGAGGTGTGACTGTATCACAGTGGGGTTGGTGGCCTGGCCCAGAATCTCCAGCAGGTCATCATCTCCAATGAAGTAGAACCGCGGGAAGGCAGAACGCTTCTCCTACAAGAGGACAGACACTTCAACACAGTGTACAAAAACATTAAGAACACCTGCTTTTTCCATGACAGACTGACCAGGTGAATCCAGGTGAATCCAGGTGAAAGCTATGATCCCTTATTAATGTTACTTGCTAAATCCTCTTCAATCAGTGTAGATGAAGGGGAGGTGACAGGTTAAAGAAGGATTTTTAAGCCTTGAGACAATGGAGACATGGATTGTGTATGTGTGTCATTCAGAGGGTGAATGGACAAGACAAAATATTTAAGTGCCTTTGAACAGGATATGGTAGTAGGTTCCAGGCACACCGGTTTGTGTCAAGAACTGCAACGCTGCTGGGTTTTTCACTCTCAACAGTTTCCCGTGTGTATGAAGAATGGTCCACCACCCAAAGGACATCCAGCCAACTTGACACAACTGTGGGAAGCATTGGAGTCAACATGGGCCAGCATCCCTGTGGAACACATTCAACACCTTGTAGAGTCCATGTCTAACGAATTGAGGAAGTCCTGAGGACAAAAGGGGCTGCAACTCAATATTAGGAAGATGTTCTTAATGTTTTGTACACTCAGTGTATGTTTGATTTTTCTGTTTAGTGAGGATGTATACATCCATCTTTGGACTAGTACTGACTGACGAATCAAATGAAGTAGAGATGTACTGATCTCTGGTTGGTAGTTGATCGTTCAGTACCTCTAGGAACTCGTTGAGTGATTTCTGGCAGCGCTGAAGCTGGTCTAAGATGGTGATGAGGGAGTTTCTGATGCCAGCCCGAGAGCTCAGAGATGTCACCCTGTTGTCTCTCTGGACATCAGCCAAAATGGACCTGACAAACACACACAGCTTAGAAACACACACAGCACAACATGGACAATGGACCAGAAAAAAACAGAGCCACACACACAGACAGGGACAGGCGTACCTAAAGTCCTCATCGACCCGTTTGAAACGGGCTTGTTCTCTGGGCAGAGCCCCCCGTCCGAAGATGGGCTCCAGGTAGACCCAGCGCCTCTGGATGGCATTCAGACTGACCAGGTACTCATCTAGATCAGACAGACGCACCTCCCACAGGCTGACCTGGACACACACACACACACACACACACACACACACACACACACACACACACACACGGTAACACTAGGTAAAGCAGCTACTTTTAAAGATGCAGTGCTTTCCGTTGTGAGTAACTGTAAAGACTCACCTTGTCCTGGAAGCCGCGGTAGTATGGAGAGTCCTTCAGAGACTGCAGCAGGCAGCGGTTATCACCAACCTGTATGGGACGAGATGAGGTCAGTGTGTCTGGTAGACAGTGTGTCTGGTAGTCAGTGTGTCTGGTAGACAGTGTGTCTGGTAGACAGTGTGTCTGGTAGTCAGTGTGTCTGGTAGTCAGTGTGTCCGGTAGACAGTGTGTCTGGTAGTCAGTGTGTCCGGTAGTCAGTGTGTCCGGTAGTCAGTGTGTCCGGTAGTCGGTGTGTCCGGTAGTCGGTGTGTCCGGTAGTCGGTGTGTCCGGTAGTCGGTGTGTCCGGTAGTCAGTGTGTCCGGTAGTCAGTGTGTCCGGTAGTGTCAGTGTGTCCGGTAGTGTCAGTGTGTCCGGTAGTGTCAGTGTGTCCGGTAGTGTGAGTGTGTCCGGTAGTGTGAGTGTGTCCGGTAGTGTGAGTGTGTCCGGTAGTGTGAGTGTGTCCGGTAGTGTCAGTGTGTCCGGTAGTCAGTGTGTCCGGTAGTCAGTGTGTCCGGTAGTCAGTGTGTCCGGTAGTCAGTGTGTCCGGTAGTCAGTGTGTCCGGTAGTCAGTGTGTCCGGTAGTGTCAGTGTGTCCGGTAGTGTCAGTGTGTCCGGTAGTGTCAGTGTGTCCGGTAGTGTCAGTGTGTCCGGTAGTGTCAGTGTGTCCGGTAGTGTCAGTGTGTCCGGTAGTGTCAGTGTGTCCGGTAGTCAGTGTGTCCGGTAGTCAGTGTGTCCGGTAGTCAGTGTGTCCGGTAGTCAGTGAGTCCGGTAGTGTCGGTAATGTCCCTTACCTGGTTGACCATGTCCTTCCAGTCCTTGATGAGTGTGAGTGTGAGTCCGCTGCTGTCTGTATACTCAGTGAGGGTGAAGGCAGCTCCAGTCCCCCACAGGTCCAGCTCCCTGAGAGCCTCTCTGATGGTCACCTCCGCCTGGGCTCTGCTGTTCAGGTCCTTGAGCTCCAGGGCTCGGTCAGTGATGCTGTCAGACACACTGAGGAGATCCCAGAAGGTCAGTCTCTCCAGGGTGGTGCCTTTAGGAAGACCCAACAGTC
>NC_042969.1:80097176-80137068 GCF_901001165.1 Salmo trutta
CATCGGTCAGTGCTGCTGTGAACCGCATCACGTGAGACAGGCCAAACAGGATATGTATTTATTTTTTTTTGATATCATTGGTGCAATTTCAATGTTGTTTGAGCTGCTTTGTGTATCACCAAATTAGATTGAGATGATTTTTCTGCAACACTGGTCACAGCATCCAAATGACTTGACACACAATAGGTGTTTCAAAATTCATAAATATAAGCTCCCCGCCCACTCAGCCTGTCATTTCAAACTTCCTGGTACTTAGCCAAGAGAGAAAAAGTACTTTTCAGAATGACTGTTCAGGACCTTTAAGTAATGTTGAGTCCCTCAGAGTGAGTTTCTTACGTCTGGTTTGCAGGCCTGTATCTGGCTGTGTCTGGCATTGGCCTCTCCTATCTCATCAATACTCTCTGGACGAGAGGACAACGTCTCCATGGCCTCAGTCACAAAACTGTCTATGTCTAGGGTATGGCCTGGAGGGGGGAGAGGAAAGTAAAGAACAAAGAAAAGAAAATGAAACAGAAAGATTGTGAAAGGGAAAGAGGAAACATGTCACATATGAACTAAAGTGTCTTAAAGCCCCTGCACAAAAGACACATCAACAATCATACATTGGTGTCACTGGGAGTTTTGCATATATACATTTGAGTTAAACGCATATATTTCAAGTGAGGATGCAGGCTTCACCTTGTATGGACTTTCTGAGGGACATCAGCAGGGCGTCAAACAGTCTCTGGATGAGGTCATCAATCACTGCCTTCACTGGCTCACAGTTCACTGAGATACAGTCAACCTTCTCCAGACTGAAAGAGACAAAACGGTTTTATCACGACTGCAACAGTCTGATCAATGGAAGCTATGTGGCCTGTGGGAGGCTGTGTACCTGGGCAGGCGTTCTGACTCCTTCCCTCTGGCCTTCAAGGCCTTGAAGTTCCTCTCCCAGTCCTGGACAGACGATAGCTGCTTCTCCACCAACACATCCATGTCAACCTGGCCCAGCACCACCCACTCCTACAGAGAGAACACAAAGATAGATATACACTAGTATAGATCACACATCTCAGAGATTCAGAGTACAGATATACGCTAGGATAGATCACATCTCAGAGATTCAGAGTGCAGATATACGCTAGGATAGATCACACATCTCAGAGATTCAGAGTACAGATATACGCTAGGATAGATCACACATCTCAGAGATTCAGAGTGCAGATATACGCTAGGATAGATCACACATCTCAGAGATTCAGAGTGCAGATATACGCTAGGATAGATCACACATCTCAGAGATTCAGAGTACAGATATACGCTACGATAGATCACACATCTCAGAGATTCTGAGTGCAGATATACGCTAGGATAGATCACACATCTCAGAGATTCAGAGTGCAGATATACGCTAGGATAGATCACACATCTCAGAGATTCAGAGTGCAGATATACGCTAGGATAGATCACACATCTCAGAGATTCAGCGTGCAGATATACGCTAGGATAGATCACACATCTCAGAGATTCAGCGTGCTGACATATACACAGATATACTCTGAGGGTACAAAATATGCTCTTTTCATGACAGCCCGACCAGGTGAATCCAGGTGAAAGCTATGATCCCTTATTAATGTTACTTGTTAAATCCTCTTCAATCAGTGTAGATGTTGGGAGGTGACAGGTTAAAGAAGGATTTTTAAGCCTTGAGACAACTGAGACATGGATTGTGTATGTGTGTCATTCAGAGGGTGAATGGGCAAAATATTTAAGTGCCTTTGAACAGGGTATGGTAGTAGGTTCCAGGCACACCGGTTTGTACAAGAACTGCAACGCTGCTGGGATTTTCACGCTCAACAGTTTCCCGTGTGTATCAAGAATGGTCCACCACCCAAAGGACATCCAGCCAACATGACACAACTGTGGGAAGCATTGGAGTCAACATGGGCCAGCATCCCTGTGAAATGCTTTCAACACCTTGCAGAGTCCATGTCCAACGAATTGAGGCTGTTCTGAGGACAAAGGGGGGTGCAACTCAATATTAGGAAGGTGTTCCTAATGTTTTGAAAACTCACTGTACTTTACAGACATTATATACAGACAGACATTACAAACATTATACACACAGATAGACATTATACACAGAAACAGACATTATATATACAGACAGACATTAAAAATTGTATACACAGATAGACATTATTTAAACAGACAGACATTATAGACATTATATACACAGACAATTATTACAGACATTATAGAGACAGATAGACATTACAGAGATTATATACACAGACAGATATTACAGACATTATATACACAGACAGACATTATATACACAGACAGATATTACAGACATTATATACACAGATAGACATTATATAACCAGACAGACAGTACAGACATATATTACAGACATTATATATACAGACAGATATTACAGACATTATATACAGACAGATATTACAGACATTATATATACAGACAGATATTACAGACATTATACAGTGAGGGAAAAAAGTATTTGATCCCCTGCTGATTTTGTACGTTTCCCACTGACAAAGAAATGATCAGTCTATAATTTTAATGGTAGGTTTATTTGAACAGTGAGAGACAGAATAACAACAAAAAAATCCAGAAAAACGCATGTCAAAAATGTTATAAATTGATTTGCATTTTAATGAGGGAAATAAGTATTTGACCCCTCTGCAAAACATGACTTAGTACTTGGTGGCAAAACCCTTGTTGGCAATCACAGAGGTCAGACGTTTCTTGTACTTGGCCACCAGGTTTGCACACATCTCAGGAGGGATTTTGTCCCACTCCTCTTTGCAGATCTTCTCCAAGTCATTAAGGTTTCAAGGCTGACGTTTGGCAACTCGAACCTTCAGCTCCCTCCACAGATTTTCTATGGGATTAAGGTCTGGAGACTGGCTAGGCCACTCCAGGACCTTAATGTGCTTCTTCTTGAGCCACTCCTTTGTTGCCTTGGCCGTGTGTTTTGGGTCATTGTCATGCTGGAATACCCATCCACGACCCATTTTCAATGCCCTGGCTGAGGGAACGAGGTTCTCACCCAAGATTTCACGGTACATGGCCCCGTCCATCGTCCCTTTGATGGGGTGAAGTTGTCCTGTCCCCTTAGCAGAAAAACACCCCCAACGCATAATGTTTCCACCTCCATGTTTGACGGTGGGGATGGTGTCCTTGGGGTCATAGGCATCATTCCTCCTCCTCCAAACAAGGCGAGTTGATGCCAAAGAGCTCCATTTTGATCTCATCTGACCACAACACTTTCACCCAGTTGTCCTCTGAATCATTCAGATGTTCATTGGCAAACTTCAGACGGGCATGTAGATGTGCTTTCTTGAGCAGGGGGACCTTGCGGGCGCTGCAGGATTTCAGTCCTTCACGGCGTAGTGTGTTACCAATTGTTTTCTTGGTGACTATGGTCCCAGCTGCCTTGAGATCATTGACAAGATCCTCCCGTGTAGTTCTGGGCTGATTCCTCACCGTTCTCATGATCATTGCAACTCCACGAGGTGAGATCTTGCATGGAGCCCCAGGCCGAGGGAGATTGACAGTTCTTTTGTTTCTCTTCCATTTGCGAATAATCGCACCAACTGTTGTCACCTTCTCACCAAGCTGCTTGGCGATGGTCTTGTAGCCCATTCCAGCCTTGTGTACGTCTACAATCTTGTCCCTGACATCCTTGGAGAGCTCTTTGGTCTTGGCCATGGTGGAGAGTTTGGAATCTGACTGATTGATTGCTTCTGTGGACAGGTGTCTTTTATACAGGTAACAAACTGAGATTAGGAGCACTCCCTTTAAGAGTGTGCTCCTAATCTCAGCTCGTTACCTGTATAAAAGACACCTGGGAGCCAGAAATCTTTCTGATTGAGAGGGGGTCAAATACTTATTTCCCTCATTAAAATGCAAATCAATTTATAACATTTCTGACATGCGTTTTTCTGTTGTTATTCTGTCTCTCACTGTTCAAATAAACCTACCATTAAAATTATAGACTGATCATTTCTTTGTCAGTGGGCAAACGTACAAAATCAGCAGGGGATCAAATACTTTTTTCCCTCACTGTATACACAGACAGACATTACAGACATTATATAAACAGATAGATATTGCAGACATTATATAGATAGACAGATATTACAGACATTATATAGATAGACAGACATTATATAGATAGACAGACATTATAGATACAGACAGACAGTACAGACATTATATACACAGACAGATATTACAGACATTATATACACAGACATATTACAGACATTATATACATAGACATTATATACACAGACAGACATTATATACACAGACATTATATAAACAGACATTATATACACAGACATTATATACACAGACATTATATAAACAGACATTATATACACAGACATTATATACACAGACATTATATACACAGACAGATATTACAGACATTATATACATAGATAGATGTGGTTCAGGTGGAGATTGGTTGGACTTTCATTTGGCTTGACTTGGGTCTTCATCACATAAAGCCATTCAGTCAGTTTATGTTTGCGTCTAATCTGGACCACATGTGGGCGTGTTGATTGAGTTTCTGTGCGGGAGGTGACAGAAACTGTGGTGTACCACACTACATTCCTGAGTTGTGGAAAAGGCAGAAGAAAGCTTTGCTTTTGGGGACAGGGGGTTTCCCTCCTAAAACCACAAGACGCATGAAAGGAAACTGAAAAGACTACCACTACCACTAAAGGGGAAATTAAACCCAGTGTCAAAATAAAACCATGCCAGAATCTATTCAAATAATGGAGGTATTCTTTTAAAAGACAGAATCCTGGTACATTAGTTAATGACAGATATTCCAATAGAGTCAACCACTGAGCAACACTCTTTAACACACACACACACCTTAAACTTGTCCTGAACGCCCAGCAGCCGGCTGAAGAGGTCCTCTGCTTTGCTGAAGATGGTGAGGAAGCCTGATGCGTTCCTGTCAATCATGACGCTGAAGATGAGCTCCTCCCCCTGGGCGCTGACTCCTTTGAACTGGTTGGGGATAGAGATGAACCTCTTCATCTCTCTGAAGTACTTGGCCCTCACCTCCTCAAACGGAGGACGGAACTGAAGACGACCCTGCCTATAGATGGGGGCGACAGCAGAGCAGAGCTGGGCTTATATGTTTTACTATTTTACAATGCAGTATATTATATTACAGTAGGAGAGAGACAGAGAGAGACAAAAAGTGAGACAGAGACAGACTGAGACAGAAAGCGAGACAGAGACAAAGAGAGAGAAACAGAGAGAGACAAAGAGACAGAGAGAGAGAGAGACAGAGAGAGAGAGAGACAGAGACAAAGAGAGAGAGACAGAGAGAGAGAAAGAGAGAGAGAAAGACAGAGAGAGAGACAGAGACAAAAAGAGAGAGACAGAGACAAAGAGACAGAGACAGAGAGAGACAGAGAGAGAGTGAGACAGAGAAAGACAGAGAGAGAAAGACAGAGAGAGAGACAGAGACAAAGAGAGAGAGACAGAGACAAAGAGACAGAGAGAGAGAGCAAGACAGAGACAAAGAGACAGAGAGAGACAGAGAGAGAGTGAGACAGAGACAAAGAGAGAGACAGAGAGAGAGAAAGACAGAGAGAGAAAGACAGAGACAAAGAGACAGAGACAGAGACAAAGAGAGAGAGAGACAGAGAGAGAGTGAGACAGAGACAAAGAGAGAGAGACAGAGAGAGAAAGACAGAGAGAGAAAGACAGAGACAAAGAGACAGAGACAGAGACAGAGAGAGACAGAGACAGAGACAAAGAGACAGAGAGAGAGAGCAAGACAGAGACAAAGAGACAGAGAGAGACAGAGAGAGAGTGAGACAGAGACAAAGAGAGAGAGACAGAGAGAGAGAAAGACAGAGAGAAAGACAGAGAGAGAAAGACAGAGACAAAGAGACAGAGACAGAGACAAAGAGAGAGAGACAGAGACAGAGACAAAGAGACAGAGAGAGAGAGCAAGACAGAGACAAAGAGAGAGTGCCACTGACTTGAAAGTGAGGTCTATGTGTATCTCAGGCAGGTTCTTGTTGAGAGCCTCCAGTCCAGTCTGGTACTGATGTTCCAGAGCCTTGTAGAGCTGGTGGTTCCAGTGCTGTCTCCAGGCCTTCATCTCCCCTGACCTGAACCCCTACATCACCAAACACACAACCTCAACATCAAATAGCAGACAGGAGTAAAGACTTTCTAACCACACATACCCTCATCACTGTCTGGCTGTGTGGTCCAGTGCTGCAAGCAAAGACCTAGTTAAGCTGCAGCTGGCCCAGAACAGAGCATCACGTCTTGCTCTTCATTGTAATCAGAGGGCTGATATAAATACTATACATGCCAGTCTCTCTTGGCTCAGAGTTGAGGAGAGACTGACTGCATCACTTGTTATTTTTACAAGAAACAATCATGTGTTGAAATCCCAAATTGTTTGCATAGTAAACTTACACACACACACACACACACACACACACACACACACACACACACACACACTTACCTCACCAGACATGCCACAGGGGTCTTTTCATAGTTCCGAAATCCAGAACAAATTCAAGAAAGCGTACAGTATTATACAGAGCCCTTATTGCATGGAACTTCCTTCCATCTCATATTGCTCAAATAAACAGCAAACCTGGTTTCAAAAAACAGATAAAGCAACACCTCGCGGCACAATGCCTCTCCCTTATTTGACCCAGATAGTTTGTGTGTATGGATTGATATGTAGGCTACGTGTGCCTTTTTAAAAATGTATGTAGTTCTGTCCTTGAGCTGTTCTTGTCTAATGATGTTCTGTATTATGTCATTCTGTATTATGAATCATGTTTTGTGTGGATCCCAGGAAGTGTAGCTGCTGCTTTTGCAACAGCTAATGGGAATCCTAATAAAATACCTAATACTAAGCACTGACCTTTATAACTCTTACCCTAATCTCAGCCCTCTAGCCAGACTCCCTACTCTCTACCATTCTCTGTGGTTACCTGTGCCTCCACTGTGGCGAACCCGGTGCGTAGCTCCTGTAAGCCGTCCTTCCAGCGCTGCTGGTGCCTCAGCAGGTCCACAGTCATCAGGGCCACCACCTTCTCAGTGAAGTCTGTGTGCCACTTCCTAAGTTTCCGGTTCTCAGTGGAGAGTCTCTCTGCGGCAGACTGGAGTTTTCCGATGTACACCTCCAGCTCTTTGGGGTTATCCCAGGTGATCTGCAGCTTCCCGCCAGACTCCCGGGTTTGGGACCGTGGATTCTGCTGCATCGGGAAAAGGGACAGGATATTTGGAATGGTATAACTTAAAGCATTCAGTTGGGGAGGTGGTGGTAACAGATCCATAAGCCTATGGATGAGTCAGTACCTTGATGACCTGCTCAAAGGCCAGGGCATAGCTGAGCATCATGGGTCTCTGAGAGGAGATCATCTGCTGGTCGATGGTGTTGTAGAAATGGGCCACCTGCCATTGACAAACACAGAGTCACATCTCAACACAAATAAAATACAGGACGTTGGTCCATGTGTGTGCGTAAAACAGAGTGTGTGTGTGTGTGTGAGTGAGTGTACGTGTGTGTCCTTGCCTGTTTGAGGATGATGGCCTGTCTGTAGAACTTGTCTGCGGTGTTGGCAGCCTGCTGGATCTTGGCTGGGATGGGGAAGCCAAGGGCTGACAGCTGTCTGACCTCCCTCAGCAGAGTCACCAGACGGTCAGAGTACTGGATCTTCAGCTTCCCATCTATATGGTCCAGCTCCATCACACGGTTACTGGCCTGAAGACTGGAGGGAGGGAGAACAGTGGGTTTATTATACAGTATTAATACACAATGGATGGACTGAGTGGAGGAGGGAGGGAGGGAGGGAGGGAGGGAGGGAGGGAGGGAGGGAGGGAGGGAGGGAGGGAGGGAGGGAGGGAGGGAGGGAGGGAGGGAGGGAGGGAGGGAGGGAGGGAGGGAGGGAGTTTATTATACAGTATTAATACACAATGGATGGACTGATTGACAGACAGACAAATTGCTGTATGGTTCTCAGCTGACCTGATGCCAGACTTGGGGTCAGAGAGGCCAGAGAGGATGTCTCTGGACCAGTCATCAAACTGTTCCTGTTCGTAGGCCCGTAGAACCTCCAGCAGGTCGTCACAGAGCCGCAGGAACGAGTGGAACCCTGACAGGTCTGACAGCAGAGCCTGCGCTATCTTGATGGAGTCCTCCACCTCAGGTACAAACAGTCAGCCGATCAATCAACACACACTGTGCTCTCTCTCTCACACACACACACACACACACACACACACACACACACACACACACACACACACACACACACACACACACACACACACACACACACACACACACACACACACACACAGAGAGAGAGAGAAAGAGACGAACTGCACACACACACCTTATGGAGAAGCTGGCGGACCCATACAATGTTGTTGACGACCTCAGGGAGATTCCGGCCAGCCAGGGGGCCGGACTTTTCTCCCGGGGCGCCATGGCAACGACCCTCAAAGTCTGTCCGCAGCACTGGGAGGGGTCAAAGGTCAATTCAGGATTAGGGCATGAGGGGTGACATTACAAACAACATTATGACATACAGTCTCTACTGACCCTTGATGTATTCCAGTAGTCTGGCCAGCAGAGTCTCTCTCTCTGACTGCAGCTCCTTGCTGACGTTGGGTCGTCTGATCAGCTCCTTGTGCTTCTGAAACACCTGCAGCAGCTGCATACACAAGTTCAATGAATTAATAATGAGGTCAGCATTTTCAAAACAATGAAATTCAACTTCATGTAACTAGACAAGTGATGTTGTGACCTGCTGTGGGTTGTCCTGTACATCTGCGATGTAGGCCTTCAGTCTGCCTGCCACCTCCTGCTCTGCTGGGGCGATGGCTCGCTCAAACTGGGCTACTGCCGCCCTCCACAGAGGCTACAGCAGAGAGAGAGACATCAACCAGCTCAGGTAACTCTGTAAACATTAAAGCTTCTAATATGTAGTTCTGTCATTTTACAAACTCTCTGTCTTTCAATTCAATTCAAGGGGCTTTATTGGCATGGGAAGCATATGTTTACATTGTCAAAGCAAGTGAAATAGGTAATAAACAAAAGTTAAATAAACAATACAAAAATGAACAGCAAAATAAATCTCAATTTCACTTTCAATTCATATGTTCACATTGCCAAACCAAGTCATATTATGTATATACACAGTGTTGTAATGATGTGCAAATAGTTAAAGTACAAAAGGGAAAATAAATAAACAAACATAGGTTGTATTTACAATGGTGTTGGTTCTTCACTGGTTGACCTTTTCTTGTGGCAAAACAGTCAGAAATCTTGCACACTGTGGTATTTCACCCAATGAATACGGGAGTTAATCAAAATTGGATTTGTTCTCGAATTCTTTGTGGGTCTGGGAAATATGTGACTAATACGGTCATACATTTGGCAGGAGGTTAGGAAGTGCAGGTCAGTTTCCACCTCATTTTGTGGGCAGTGTGCACATAGCCTGTCTTCTCTTGAGAGCCAGGTCTGCCTACGGTGGCCTCTCTCAATAGCAAGGCTATGCTCACTGAGTCTGTATAAGGTCAAAGCTTTCTTTAAGTTTCAGTCAGTCACTGTGGTCAGGTATTCTGCCACTGTGTACTCTCTGTTTGGGGCCAAATAGAATTCTAGTTTGCTCAGTTTTTTTGTTAATTCCTTCCAATGTGTCAAGTAATTCTCTTTTTGTTTTCTCATGATTTGCTTGGGTCTAATTGTGTTGTTGTCCTGGGGCTCTGTGGGGTCTGTTGTGTTTGTGGTCAAAGCCCCAGGACCAGCTTGCTTAGGGGACTCTTCTCCAGGTTAATCTCTCTGTAGGTGATGGCTTTGTTATGGAAGGTTTAAGAATCGCTTCATTTTAGGTGGTTGTAGAATTTAACGGCTCTTTTCTGGATTTTGACAATTACTGGGTATCTGCCTAATTCTGATCTGCATGTATTATTTGGTGTTTTACGTTGTACACAAAATATATTTTTGCAGAGTCTCATTTTGTGAATTCTTTGTTGGTGAGAGGACCCCAGACCTCACAACCATAAAGGGCAATGGGTTCTATAACTGATTCAAGTATTTTTAGCCAGATCCTAATTGGTATGTCGAATTGATGTTCCTTTTAATGGCGTAGAAGGCCCTTTTTGCTTTGTCTCTCAGATTGTTCACAGCCATGTGGAAGTTACCTGTGGCGCTGATGTTTAGGCCGAGGTAGGTATAGTTTTTTGTGTGCTCTAGGGCAACGGTGTCTAGATGGAATATGTATTTGGTCAGGTGCTGCAGAATGTTTGTGGCCAATTTGTTGATATACCTCAGTATAGGGGTTGTAATGTAAGGGGTTGAGGCCAGAGAAGGGTTCAAAGACGCGAGCCAAGGCCTGCTGTTTTCCTCCAGGCAGCAGACGAAGCAGCTTCTCATGGACCGTACGGATCGTCACCACCTGTGACACACACACACATCCACACACAGGTCAGTTGGTCAAGAACTGTAAGGATCATCACCTCAGAAAGAGAAGCGGTCAAAGATGAGTCACGGACAGTCATACATGTCAAATATACAGTACACACACGTCATTAAGTCATATGGTAAAACTTCATCAGTAACCACAGGATAGAATATCAGGAAAATTGTCACATAAGAAAAAAAGGAAGTGGGGTGTAGTGACTTAGTCAAAAGGATCCATGAAGAGGGAGTGCAGGGCTATCCTATACTTCCTGATATACAATTATGACAATGATGTTAATGACACTGAGAATGATTGACAGCTGGTGCATCTGACCTCATCCAGTCTCTGAGCCAGGCTGTGCAGGGTCTGGGGGCGATGCTTGTCTCCCTTCCAGGGGTAAGGGGCGTATCTCTTCCACACCTGTCCACTCAGGTGCTCACAGGCCGACACCCACTGCTCACAGATGACCAGGCCGACTCTCAGGCTCTCTCTCACAGACAGGAACGGGTCCAAAAAGAGTTTCACACCACTCAGTTTCTTCTGCACGTACCTGCCCAGCGCACCACCTGACACACATAAACACACAGTCAGAAACACAAGCCATGGCAGGCCTTCTGAAATAATGCAACACCACCATAATAAATACAGTAGCTAGCTCTCTGACAGCTCATTTTCAGCTCAAGGCGTGGTCATCTGTGAGCAGTGGGTGTCTGTGTGTGTGTGTGTGTGTGTGTGTGTGGCGTACCGATGACGTCCATGAGTCTGAGCATGCGTGTCTCAGGAAAAGGATCATGGTCATTCTGCCTCCACACGTCATCCAGTGTGTCTCTGCTCACCTCCACCAGCTCCACAGCATCAGCCAGACAGACACCATCCAAACCACTGTAGTCCTGATACACACAGAGGGATGAGACAGTCACTCACCCCTTCCTTCCTTACTCTTTCGTCCATCATAGGTTGATGGTGACCATGACATGATTGATTGGGATGAGTCTGGGGTACGGTGAGTGAGCAGATGGCTGATGAGGACAATCTGAGCCGGGAACACTCTTTACTTAACTGCCTTTATTGTCCCCTTGGGGGACATTCATGGCAGTATCATTCACGTCATGCACAATACAAATGGACAATACACAATAGAACTTCATGACAGTCATATACGGTATGAGAAGCCTGCTGGTCTTTGTGATTGGATCGGGACATTAGCCCATGCTATTTAGGAGGGATATCACATTTAGCACAAATTATTGTCTGGTCCTGTTTTTTCACTCTTTGGCACACTGGACATGATATAATGGTAGTATACATGCAGTCCATGCCTTCTCTATGGGCTTGAAGAGCTCAGAGAAGTGTGCGGCCCTCTCTCTCACAGTGCTCCTGTCCCCAGACTCAGAGAGATCAGCCCAGTACTGGAATTCATCCACCGGGGTCAGGATACCTGCACAGACAGAAGAACACACCAACAGGAGGTTTTCAACTTTCAACTATGATTAGACCGGGGATCGTTGTTGCTCTTATGTCTTGATATCATTTGATGTAATTCCCCTGTTACATTTTGATGTACTAGTAGATATATCCTAGGCTGAGGGGTTTGCTAAAGCTCATAGAGATCCGGATCCAGGCTATTCTGAATCATGTGATGAGCAGTGTGCACCCACCCAGGATGTCATCTTCCCCTTGGCTCCTCCTGCCAGCGTCTTCTGTTCCAGCCCTGCGGACTACAGAGCCCAGCCCCTGCTCCAGCTCACTTAGCAGGCCCGCAAGCTTAGGGTCAAATGCTGAGCTCCACCGCTCATCCTTGAATAAGGGAATACATTAAAAGAAAATCGATAAACACACCTGTAACTCACACCTGCAAGGTATAAAAGGTATTACCTCTTTAGTACACAGGTATATACGTTCATCACACAGGCAACATATCCCACCTTGAGCAGCATAGGGGCGAACACCTGTCGCACGGCCTGGTAGAGGGTACTGATAGGAGACTCTAGCATGGAGGACACCAGGACATTCTGGTGCAGGTTCTCCTCTGTTATCACTGTGGGACGCAGCTTGAAGAACACTAGCACCTTCTCTCTGCTGTACCCAGCCTCAATCTGTAAACAGCCATAACAAAATGCAGGGAAAAAAATAGGATATTGGTTTGGGGTTAGGTCAATTTCGATTATGTAGGAACAAAATTATAAAGTCAGTAGCTAAGTTCCTGGTTAGCAAGAAAACGTCTGTTCTCATCTTGGTAGATGCGAACAGAGAAAGAAGTGTATGTTTATCAATGTATGTGTTTTACATTATTTCTAATTGGATATGATATGTTATATTGTCTAGTATACCTTGTTTGACAGGCACAGGTCATTCTCGTGTTTGTTGACAGCAAGCACGAATTCGTTCCCATCATCTAAGAAGTTGTTGAGTTCCTCAGACCCAACCAGGGATGCAGACGGCTTTAGGCCGAAGTAGTTCCCTGTCGTGGTGAGGACGAACTGCTTGCGGGCGTCATCCGAGCCGTGAGGCATCTCCCACTTCTTGTTTTGTGGCTCAAGTGGACAGATTGTTTTCGGATTCCCTGGTGAAAAAAACAGCTAATGTCATATTCTGACGATGTCACACATCCCTACCTGGGCTAACCAAAAGTATGTCAAGCCAAACCACTTGTTACTCACTAGCTAGCTGCATTGCTAAGCTAGCTATTTATCTTAAAAACCATAGTCCGTAAACGTCCAATAATGTACCGTTAGCAAACTGACGGCCAGTGGTAAAGACGAAACGCACTGGCATCACTGAGATATATATGAACTGGCATGTTATGGAGTTTGCGATCTACCTGGAAAGCTAAGTGAGCGAAGAGTAGCTCGAGTCCCCATAAAAAACTAGCGTAGCTATCATGCTACCCTATAGCTAGCAAGTTCATAACAGTTTCATCTAGCCAGCTAGTAACGTTAGCTAGCTAGATACCGTACTTACGGGTTAAAGAGGTCACTTAGACTGTAAGACCGAATGTGGACATCAAAGCACTAAATTACATCTGCAACGTAAAAAGGAACTATTACTACCCTAATTTTAGGCGAGTGGGTACTTCTGCATAATCTGCAGTTGATGTCTTGTTTCTGCACCAAGAGTGAAGCTGGCGTAGTTACCATTGAAACTACGGCAGCTACGTAGCTGGCTATCTCAACTGCAGTGCTCACTGGTTGGCTACGTAAAATGTTTTTCAACTGCCGTAGCTATCGGTGGTAGGCCACACCGGATACATACAGCAGGTCTAAAACTGTACAGTCAAACTAGCGTTTATGAGGTCTTTCCAACAATGCAGAAGAACGGTAATGGATTCCCTAGCGGGAAAAGCAGCTAATATCAAAGTGAATCATACTCACACATCCTGCAAAACACATATGGCAACCTTCAGGGTAGCTACTTTGCTAAGCTAGAGATTTTGCCTAAAATAAGAAAAACACACGTGAAATACAAAAAATGAAATGAAAACAGAATGCAGTTCAGTGTTGCCAACTAATTTTCTTGGTAAATTGCTAGATGCAGGTTGATTTGTTGCTAAATGATGTTGTGATGTCATTGCGTGAGCTGCATCATTACGTATAATACACAATAAACCTTTCTCAAATTGGCTGGCCATCTCGGCGAAAAATATGATTTGACATTTGTGCAGGTACAGACTCCCACTCTTTTCTGTACTTCTGGCTGTACAATTTTAATTGAGACATGTTGATTGATGTTGTAAGTTCTGTTCAAGATCAAACATTCGTGACCAACTATATTCATTGGGTTTGGCTGCTGAGCGCCTGCTGCTGCACTGTTGCAGCCAGGCACGTGTGTTGTGACTGAGTGTGTGACAGAGAAAATCATTTTTGTGTCATTTAGAGGGAAAATGCGTGCATTTTAGCGTTTGAGTCACTTTTCAAAAGTTGCTAAAAGTTCCAAATACATCTTTAAAGTAGCAAAATTTGTTGCTTGGTGCTTTTTGAAAAAAAAAGTTGCCAGTGTAGTCTGAAAAGTTGCTAAGTCTAGCAACAAAATTGCTAAATTGGCATCACTGAGTCACTGTATACAGTATATACAGGTCAGTGCCATTAATAAAATGTGCAGGTGTACTGGAGTGATTGACGAACAGTACCTTCAGAAAGTATTCACGTCCCTTGACTTTTTCTACAGTTAGTTGTGTTACAAAGGGGGGTTAAAATTGGTTTAATTCAACAACAAAAACATTCTACAATTTACACAAAATACTCTGTAATGTCAAAGTCGAAGGAAAAATGTAACTCTGTAGATCTGGCCTCTACATGGAATTCCAATTTCAGAAAGTTCAACAGCAATAAATAAAATCACCATCATGGAATTAAATAAAAACAAGCTCCATTTATCATCTCTAGTCCTTCATCACTGACCCGGCAACAAGCCACTGCTTGCAAGTCAATGCTATAAAGTACCTATCTGATGTATGCCAGCCGGTATGATGTAACTGAGACAGGAATGCATGTTGGCTAGGAGGATGCTTCGGTGTTTCCTAGTTTCCTAGGGCACGGCTTACCCCCTCAGAAGGTTCACCCAGCAAGGCCCATTCAGGAGAACAGCCCCTGACTGATATTATAGACCAGAGAAAAATCACATGGGCGGCATAATGATGGTTATTGGAGAAGCTAAAGCAAATGGAACATATCACATGGCATTTTCATAGTTTAGCTTGGGGTTTCAATTCTCTCTGGATTGTATAATGTACTAGTGTAATTTATAGTAGTGCAACATTTCCAGCTGGTTCACATCAGAATAGTTTTCAGAATTTTTGAATCAGTCTTTATGAGGGAAGAACACATCAAGGCTAAAATGGCAGGCATAGTTGTAATAGTGAGTCCTTGTAGAGGTTCAGCACAGCCTAGTGTAGTGTGGATGGTCCTGCTCGTGGAACATTTCAGACCATTTTTTTTGAATATCAAATCACTTTCATAAACTGTCAGGTCAGGACTAAGATAGTTATTTATTCTCCTTTTTATTATGTTTTAAAGACGGAGCTAGGAAGAAAGTATAGTCTGCCTTCTGCAGAGGAAGTTCTTATGACATTATGAATATGGAGAGGTCAGCAGTAGAGCTCTGTTTCTCGTTTTAAAAAATGTAGGAAATTAAGGGAATCCCTTTCAATGTAAATAGATGGCCACCCTTTCCCAGAAACCCCTTCTTTGTTTTCTTTTGAAGTTATTCTTATGGTTTTTATGATCTCATCCCTCAGCCACGGAGTAAGAGCTCCTCACTTCCTTTAACGTGTGTGTGCGTGTGTGTGTGTGTGTGTGTGTGTGCCGAGGCAATCGGTGTGATGAGTTGGTAGGGAGTTTCTGCAGTTCATGTTTGTATTGAGGTTTACCACACCTCTGTTCGTGTCTGAGTTTAGCCCTCATGCAGCATACTGTGTCAGCATGGTCTGATCTGATCGTCTGATATCTGTAGCCTGAATGGGGGGGAGGAAAGCCTCATCCTAACACATTCTTTAGCAGTTAGGTACGTGGTTTGGGGGTATGAGAACTTGTGTGTGTATGCTTACAGCTGAGACCTGGGTGTAGACACTGCAGTAGGTATCCACCTGGTTAGAGTGTTGCTGAACAGCTGAGACCTGGGTGTAGACACTGCAGTAGGTATCCACCTGGTTAGAGTGTTGCTGAACAGCTGAGACCTGGGTGTAGACACTGCAGTAGGTATCCACCTGGTTAGAGTGTTGCTGAACAGCTGAGACCTGGGTGCAGACACTGCAGTAGGTATCCACCTGGTTAGAGTGTTGCTGAACAGCTGAGACCTGGGTGCAGACACTGCAGTAGGTATCCACCTGGTTAGAGTGTTGCTGAACAGCTGAGACCTGGGTGTAGACACTGCAGTAGGTATCCACCTGGTTAGAGTGTTGCTGAACAGCTGAGACCTGGGTGTAGACACTGCAGTAGGTATCCACCTGGTTAGAGTGTTGCTGAACAGCTGAGACCTGGGTGTAGACACTGCAGTAGGTATCCACCTGGTTAGAGTGTTGCTGAACAGCTGAGACCTGGGTGTAGACACTGCAGTAGGTATCCACCTGGTTAGAGTGTTGCTGAACAGCTGAGACCTGGGTGCAGACACTGCAGTAGGTATCCACCTGGTTAGTTTGTTGCTGTATTCAGCATCTAGAATGTTTTATCGCTGGAGCAGCACTGATAAACTACATGACTCAAAATCTACCAAACGGAAGAATCATTCCCCCAAGTAAATAACGCTTCTTCAGGACACAGAGTGAATTCCTCACTTCACTGATTATACCAGATAAGGGTGGGTACAGTGTATTAGGTAGGTCACACTCTTTTTATGCCACTTCGATACAAAGTTATTTTCGTAGCAGGTTCGGAGAGCATTTTTGCTAACCCTAACCCTTTTTCTAACCTTAACCCTAGTCTCCTAACCGGTTGCGTAAGTTCTCCTAACTTTCTACGAAAAGGTCACTTCGGTATTGAAGTGGCTTTAAAAGTGTTTCCCTATATTAGTAGGATATAATTAGTCTGCGCCTGTGTTTCTCTTTGACATCAGGACAGGAAACCCCGGAACATTCCCTGAGGCATACATCACTATGCAACACCATTTGTTCAAACAACATTCTCTCCAAAATCAAATCAAATCAAATTGTATATGTCACATGCGCCGAATATAATAGGTGTAGACCTTACAGTGTTACTTACAAGCCATGAACCAAGAATGCAGTTTTAAGAAACAAAAGTGTTAAGAAAGTATTTACTAAAATAAACTGAATAACATTTTAAAAATAAATAAATTAAGAAATAAAGAAGCAGCAAAAAAAATAACATTAGCAAGGCTATTTACAGGAGGTACCGGTACAGAGTAAATGTGAGGAGGCTATTTACAGGAGGTACCGGTACAGAGAAAATGTGAGGAGGCTATTTACAGGGGTACCGGTACAGAGTAAATGTGAGGAGGCTATTTACAGGAGGTACTGGTACAGAGTAAATGTGAGGAGGCTATTTACAGGAGGTACCGGTACAGAGTAAATGTGAGGAGGCTATTTACAGGGGTACCGGTACAGAGTAAATGTGAGGAGGCTATTTACAGGGGTACCGGTACAGAGTAAATGTGAGGAGGCTATTTACAGGAGGTACCGGTACAGAGAAAATGTGAGGAGGCTATTTACAGGAGGTACCGGTACAGAGTAAATGTGAGGAGGCTATTTACAGGAGGTACCGGTACAGAGTAAATGTGAGGAGGCTATTTACAGGGGTACCGGTACAGAGTAAATGTGAGGAGGCTATTTACAGGGGTACCGGTACAGAGTAAATGTGAGGAGGCTATTTACAGGAGGTACCGGTACAGAGAAAATGTGAGGAGGCTATTTACAGGAGGTACCGGTACAGAGTAAATGTGAGGAGGCTATTTACAGGAGGTACCGGTACAGAGTAAATGTGAGGAGGCTATTTACAGGAGGTACCGGTACAGAGAAAATGTGAGGAGGCTATTTACAGGAGGTACTGGTACAGAGTAAATGTGAGGAGGCTATTTACAGGAGGTACTGGTACAGAGTAAATGTGAGGAGGCTATTTACAGGAGGTACTGGTACAGAGTAAATGTGAGGAGGCTATTTACAGGAGGTACCGGTACAGAGTAAATGTGAGGAGGCTATTTACAGGAGGTACCGGTACAGAGAAAATGTGAGGAGGCTATTTACAGGAGGTACCGGTACAGAGTAAATGTGAGGAGGCTATTTACAGGAGGTACCAGTACAGAGAAAACGTGAGGAGGCTATATACAGGAGGTACCGGTACAGCACAATTGGCCCAGCGTCATCCGGGTTTGGCCGGGGTAGGCCGTCATTGTAAATAAGAATTTGTTCGTAACTGACTTGCCTAGTTAAATAAAGGTTAAATAAATAAACGCATTAAGAAGGAAATAAATTCCACAAATTAACTTTTAAGAAGGCACACCTGTTAATTTACATTTTTCATTTTAGTCATTTAGCAGACGCTCTTATCCAGAGCGACTTACAGTAGTGAATGCATACATTTTATACATTTTTTCTTCATACTGGTCCCCCGTGGGAATCGAACCTACAACCCTGGCGTTGCAAACACCATGCTCTACCAACTGAGCCACACGGGACCATTGAAATGCATTCCAGGTGACTACCTCATGAAGCTGGTTGAGAGAATGCCAAGAGTGTGCAAAGCTGTCATCAAGGCAAAGGATGGCTACTATAAAATATATTTTGATTTGTTAAACACTTTTTTGGTTACTACATGATTCCAAATGTGTTATTTCATAGTTTTGATGTCTTCACTATTATTCTACAATGTAGAAAATAGTAAAAATAAAGAAAAACCCTTGAATGAGTAGGTGTTCTAGAACTTTTGAACAGTAGTGTATATAGGGAAGTGAAAGTCTTAACTTAACCCCACCCCCACAGCACTCACACAATAGGAACACACCCTGCTGTGAAAAGGGACAACATTCTGATAAACTGCTGGATGCTACAATGGCAACATTAGTAAACTAGAAGAGCAAAAAGGACTTTCCCTGGCTAAAGCCACACCCCCAGAATGCTTAAGGAAGAGGGGCTGATTGTCTGTGCTGAGAACAGATCACATGCCAACCTCTCCGACTTCACACTCGATTACGGCTGCTAAGAAAGGCAAAGCATGACTGCGGTAAGAATGTCTTTATTTCCCCCTCATAGGCTTTATAACTGTTACAAATATTTACAGCTCTTCCAGACTGGCTTGTAGTGGATGTGCTATTGTTGTTGTAGATTTACTTAGATAATACAGTGCAGGTTAAGGTGAAGAAGTTTCATTAAATAATGTAATATTATGGTATTCAGTTTTACCTACTATATCATATATCTTGAATGAATGGAGGTTGTTGGTGTTTCAGGTTATTAACCAAAACAATAGCTGTAGAGATGTGACTCCTACTCTTAGGGTTGACTGTGGATTTCAGTTTGTATTGACCGCTATCTGAGTAACACAGTAAACATGAACATAAACTTCTCACTCCACGGTTTCTAGTACCAAACCTTTTCCACTCACTCTCACTGCAGCATAAACGTCTGTGTGAAACTACTGTTTGCTTCATGCTCACGAATGCAGACACGTGCATGCTTATGTTGTGTTTATATATGATTGTTTTCATGTGTGTGCATTAAAGCAATATATTTAATATACTGCAACAATATACAGTTCTTCTGTACTGTTGATACTGTAACCTGTGTTAATGAAACTCATCCTACAAGCTGATACCATAACAATGGAGATGTATATTTCTGGGGATTCCCCCTGGTTTATAAATTAGAAACTTATCTGACAACCAAGCCAGTTCCCTTCGTCTGCCCCCGCACAATCCTCTGGCCTGTCACATTCTACCGATGCCATCGTTTTATATCTTTACACTCAAGTAATTAACGCATAATAAAGTCCTTGCAAGACCATGTGTAAAAGACACACGATTGAGGAACGGAATTGTTGTTTGATTCTCTTCAGATTAACGTTAAATCAACCAAACCCACAACTCTGAACTCCTATCCTTAACCACCAATCCCTGAGATGAATCAATAACCATGAACACAAATATCTCACGAGGCACTAGTACAGCGCCGTAAGATTGTCTAGATAGCAAACTCATCAACTGGACCCAGTTTTTAAAAAGTTCTATATCTGGATTTCACCTATTGGTTAGGATTAAATGCATAGAAATAGAATGAATAGAATAGACAAATCATTGACTTGAATGGGGACTCCCGTTCTATTAATTATATTTCTATGCATTTAATCCTATCCTATAGCTGAAATACGAGTAGATAACTTTTGAAAACTGGGCCCTGTGTTTAGGCCTACCACACAGTAGCAAAGAATTTCCTGAAGTAACTCCCTTGTCTTGGGATTTCCCTTAGGGTTTTCTTGACTGACTGTTAGGGAACAGAGTAAACATGGAGACAGAATATCTCTAAATGCTCATTCATTTCCTTAACTTGGTTATAAAGATTTTTTTCTTAATTACTTTTTGTATCTCACCATATTAGCTGAGGATTAATAAGCAAACTCTCGTGTCATTTCTGAGTGTATATTTACCATGATATGAATCTGATCATATGAAACCCGATCATTGGTTGTGAGTGCTGCTGTTTGAACTAATATGTCTGTGTTTTCTGCAGGACTATGGAATGTGTGCGCGTCGCCTGCTTCGGTAAGTAGTACTCACTGTAAGTAGTACTCATGGCGGGACTGTGGCTGAGGTGTATCTTGAAATCTTGGTTATTTGCAGCCGTTGGCATACTTGATTTACATGCAACTGTATTGGTTCATTTTGATACAATGATACGTTTTTTTACTAAGAATAATATTTAATTTGTAGAGTGCATTTCCTACTATCTAGAGTCAGATTTCTTCACAGCTTGTTTACATGAGTGTGTGGTGACAGTATCCGATAGAGAGAATGTGGATCTCCAGCGGAATTTCAGTGTTCTCTGTGTTTCCGTGGTATACAGTACATTCCTGAAACACATTTATGAGTGTCTTTCTGGAAACACGAATGCTTCCGGTAACCATGCCAGTGACCTCACCTAACAGTACTCAGCTGATTGGAATGTTGTTATGGTTTACAGGTGTGTCACCTTATTCCTGCTATCGATTCAGTTCATTCAAAGTGAAGGTAAGAATTGAATCAAGTGACATCATGATACCTGCCACTTTATCTGATCAGAGCTTTACTGTTGGAGATACTTGGCTGAGTGCGTGTGTGTGTGTGTGTGTGTGTGCATGCCTGCATGTGTGTGCATGCCTGCATGTGTGTGTCTGTGTACGATTTCCCTGTAAGATTGGATTTGCAATAACATCTGAACCATAATGTTATCTATTCAGTAGAAGGGAATGTACCAGACACTTTCAGATGAGAGAAAAGGGCAAATGTGTCAGATAGATAAGGGAGGGGGAAAAAAAGGAACTCCCTAATGTCTACCCTCCCCCAACCTCTAACCTCTTTCTCCCTCTCTCTCAGAAGTCACCATGGTGATAGGAGAGGTGGGTGGGGCTGTGACCCTCCCCTGTACCACTGACGTCCAGAGACTCCCAATCCACCTGTATGTACAGAGATATGACCCAGCCGAGTTCATTAATGGCTACCATAAGACGAGGGACTTACCACCCCCTCACCCGGAGTATGCAAACCGTACTCAAGTAGACCACACACAGGGAACAATGAAGCTGTGGAGTATACGGCCGTCAGATGAGGGGCTGTACTTATGCCACATCGGATACCCAACCACGAACGACGAGAAGATCATACATCTCAATGTGACAGGTAACATTACCTCACTTCAAACTCTCTTACCATGTTTGTGTTTAATTCATTTTTCTGTTTTATTCTCCCACATGTGGAACATAGCTTTCTGGATGAGGGGGGAAAAGCTGGTTCTGTCAGATGTGTGCTTGTAATAGCCCAAACCATAGATACATTCAGTAAAAAGAGAAGACAAAACGAAAGCTATAATTGGCTATCACTTAGACCGGCTTGTGTTGTTTTGCCCTTGTTTTGTGTTTTCAGTTAGAGGAAGTAAAACCAAGAAAATATCAAATCCTTTCCTTCTCTCGCTGCGCTCTCCTCCCTTTCCATCTCCCCCCTCTACAGCCAACTACAGCATCCCCGATGTAACAGTGGCCTGTGACAACGGCATCTGCTTGGTGACATGTTCCTCCGACAACGGTTACCCTCCTAGGGATGTTGAGTGGAGCCTGAACCCTCCTCTTAACCAGAGCCACTGGAGAGTAGTGAACAGCAGTGGTTGGGGAAGAGACCCGGTCTCTATGCTGTTCTCTGTCGTCCGTTCCATATCTGTCAACTGCTCCTCTGGACTCCGGCTGAACCTCAGCTGTGCTGTAGGGGGCGCCCTCTCACAGGAACACACTGTCTGTGAGGACTGAGATACTGTGTCTCTATCACTGTCATTAAATGTATAACATTATACATTTCTGTCAAGTAAATACATTTGAAACCTTACGTATATTGTATTTATTTACTATAGGCAGGCCACCTGATCTCTCTGTTGTCTCTGTGATCTCTGCTGTCTCTGTGATCGCTGCTGTTCTGCTGTGCTTCCTGGTTCTGGGATTTAGCAGCAAGAAAAACAAGGCTCAGACAGCCAGAGGTAATCAAGGTAAGGATGACATTACTTGTGATAGAGGAGACAGACAGTATTGTCCCATGGAAATGGGACCGGCAGGATAAAATATAAATATCTATAAATTCATAAAACATACAGATGGGTTGGCGGACAACGTTATGCGCATCGATGTGGCGTGGAAGGTGTGTGTTGCTATAATTCTGAAAGGTCCGTTAGCTAGCAAAAATGACAAGAAGCTGCCATGTGGGGACTCGTAGGTGTCTCGTTTCAGCTCGTTGTATGTTATTGTTGATACCATGTCTTGTTTTGAGATAGCTAACCACCAACTGTAACTATGTATTCAGAGACAAGTGTTCATTGTGAAAATGTATTTCTTTTTCAATAAACATTTAGAGACGAAATATAGTTGACATGTTGTCAACAGTCTAAGCCAACCACGTCTGTTTTGCCGCATAGTTTCACACGAATCCGTTTTGTTGCTAAACAACCAACCCGTCTATATCTTTCTGTTTCTCCAGGAGGGAAGGGAGCAGCAAGTTCAGAGGAGTGAGTATCTGTTTCTCTGTTTCACTGTTTCACTCAAGCTCACAGGATAAATACATCCCACTGGGAAAAAACTGGCTCAGTCAACATTGTTTCCACGTCGTGTCAACCCCAAAAAACTGATGTGATGACGTTGAATCAACGTGGAAAACTAATTGGATTTGCAAAAAGTAATCAAAGTAAAGGCATTTTGTCTTTTTTTCATCCAACTTTGAACCTGAATCCAATGACATGGTGAATTTTCTTGTTGATTTCACTTTGAATTCACATTAGTTGACTACTTGACCAAATGTAAATCAGAACTAGACGTTGAACTGACGTCTGTGCCCAGTGGGATAAGATCAAAAGCTTGGCATTGGTTTAGATAACCTGTGCAACTGACCTGGCCAAGTAGTAAAAATAGTTTTGTTTTGTTTCTTTCTTCTCCTCTCCTTTTTCCTCTCCTCTCTTTCTTCTTCTTCTTCTCTTTCTTCCTCTCCTCTCTTTCTTCCTCTCCTCTCTTTCTTCCTCTCCTCTCTTTCTTCCTCTCCTCTCTTTCTTCCTCTCCTCTCTTTCTTCCTCTCCTCTCTTTCTTCCTCTTCTCTCTTTCTTCCTCTCCTCTCTTTCTTCCTCTCCTCTCTTTCTTCCTCTTCTCTCTTTCTTCCTCTCCTCTCTTTCTTCCTCTCCTCTCCTTTTTCCTCTCCTCTCTTTCCTCCTCTCTTCTCTTTCTTCGTCTCCTCACTTTCTTCTTCTCTGCTTCCCAGAAATGTACAGCTGACCTGAAGGAACCCAGAAACTTGAACATTTGGAAGGCAGAATGTGTAAGGTTCTACCATTTGATATGATAATTATAAATCTGAACTCATTGGATACTGCCTTCTAATGGGACATGGGGTTTCTGTGGTGACCTAACCATTGCGTGGACTTGTTGCTGTTGGAAACTATGTTAGCTTTCCTCTACACGCTGGATGGTAAGCTGGAGTTCAGGGGTGTTTTCACGTTGTTGAGGAAGACTGACAATTGTATAAATATTTAACTAGTATGTTCAAATGACTGAGTTCCACAGAATAACCAATGAAAACTAGAAGTGCAATGACTGTCCTCAATGTGTGCACCAAACCAGGGTATGTAGGGTATGTAGTATCCAAGGCAACATATCTAGTATTTGTATTGTGTTTGTATTAGGACTAGAGACATGCACTGCACTTTAGAGAAGTGTACACTTATCCAGTGAGCACTTATCAGGGGTTGACTGTATTCAACTGACTGATGAATACTGGAAGTGAATACTGGAAGTGAATACTGGAAGTGAATGTGTCTGTCCGTAGTAGATCTTACTTCAGATCCTATACCAACATCTCCCAGAAGGTCCGAGTCCACCCCACATGCAGTTGAAGTGGGAAGTTTACATACACTTAGGTTGGAGTCATTAAATAAAAATGTTCCACCACTCCAGAAATTTCTTGTTAACAAACTATAGTTTTGGCATGTCGGTTAGTGCATGACACAAGTAATTTTTCCAACAATTGTTTACAGACAGATTATTTCACTTATAATTCACTGCATCACAATTCCAGTGGGTCAGAAGTTTACATACACTAAGTTGACTGTGCCTTTAAACAGCTTGGAAAATTCCAGAAAATTATGTCATGGCTTTAGAAGCTTCTGATAGGCTAATTGACATCATTTGAGTCAATTGGAAGTGTACCTGTGGATGTATTTCAAGGCCTACCTTCAAACTCAGTGCCTCTTTGCTTGACATCATTGGAAAATCAAAAGAAATCAGCCAAGACCTCAGCAAAAAAATGTGTAGACCTCCGCAAGTCTGGTTCATCCTTGGGAGCAATTTCCAAATTCCTGAAGGTACCACGTTCATCTGTACAAACAATAGTATGCAAGTATAAACACCATGGGACCTTGCTGCCGTCATAACACTCTGAAAGGAGACGCCTTCAGTCTCCTAGAGACGAACGCACTTTGGTGCGGAAAGTAAAAATCAATCCCAGAACAACAGCAAAGAACCTTGTGAAGATGCTGGAGGAAACAGGTACAAAAGTATCTATATCCACAGTAAAACGAGTCCTATATTGAAATAACCTGAAAGGCCGCTCAGCAAGGAAGAAGCTACTGCTCCAAAACCGCCATAAAATAGCCAGACTACGGTTTGCAACTGCACATGGGGACAAAGATCATACTTTTTGGAGAAATGTCCTCTGGTCTGATGAAACTGTTTGGCCATAATGACCATCGTTATGTTTGGAGGAAAAAGGGGGACGCTTGCAAGCCGAAGAACACCATCCCAACCGTGAAGCACGGGGGTGACAGTATCATGTTGTGGAGGTGCTTTGCTGCAGGAGGGACTGGTGCGCTTCACAAAATAGGTGGCATCATGAGGAAGAAACATTATGTGGATATATTGAAGCAACATCTCAAGACATCAGTCAGGACGTTAAAGCTTGGTCGCAAATGGGTCTTCCAAATGGACAATGACCCCAAGCATACTTCCAAAGTTGTGACAAAATGGCTTAAGGACAACAAAGTCAAGGTATTGGAGTGGCCATCACAAAGCCCTGACCTCAACCCTATAGAACATTTGTGGGCAGAACTGAAAAAGTGTGTGCGAGCAAGCAGGCCTACAAACCTGACTCAGTTACACCAGGTCTGTCAGGAGGAAGGGGCCAAAATTCACCCAACTTATTGTGGGAAGCTTGTAGAAGGCTCCCCAAAACGTTTGACCCAAGTTAAACAATTTAAAGGCAATGCAACCAAATACTAATTGAGTGTATGCAAACTTCTGACCCACTGGGAATGTGATGAAAGAAATAAAAGCTGAAATAAATCATTCTCTCTACTATTATTCTGACATTTCATATTCTTAAAATAAAGTGGTGATCCTAACTGATCTAAAACAGGGAATTTCTACTAAGATTTAATGTCAGGAATTGTAAAACTGAGTTTAAATGTATTTGGCTAAGGTGTATGTAAACTTCCGACTTCAGCTGTATTACTGCCAGTCTAAACTGGTTTTTAAGCTGAGATTTGGTGAAACGGCGCCACTGGCCGGCACATTATTGTTTTTTTTAAAAGGGGCAGATGAACATACATGCTCTGCTTTTCTATTGCACGTGAAATGATGTCAGAGGGGGAAAAAACGCTGTTCTTTGTTTGAAGTAACGTCTTTGTTGTTGTAATATCGCAAACGGACGTGGCAGTTTTACCTCTACGAATTCCAGATTTAAGGACTTACAGGTGCTGGTTTTTCAGTGTTTGTGAGCAGAAGACGAATGCTGAACGTGTGTAACAATGTGTCTTGATTCTTTTTGGAATTATATTCAACATTTTTTTGTAAATATTTATATGAAATATGTTGTTCTCATGTAAGGTAATCTTGAGGGCACATAATATTTGTATTCTTTTATAGAAGTTATGAATAAGTTATTAATGTTAAATTATGTCTTTCAACTTTTTAATACCTATTAAAAATGGTTTACTTTGCTATAAATAACTGGTGGATCTGTTGACAACACACAGCCCTTTTGTAGGACTGTGGATCAATTCTGTTAGGAACTCAGTCGGGGGCTTAATTTACTGTTTAAAGTTAGAATAGTAGACTACACAAGGTGAATCTGCAGCTTTTCCCAATACATTTCACTTAGGACCCCCAAAAGGCTAGGGCCGGCTCTGGCTGCATGTGTGGGTCTGGATGTGGGTATGTAGACCCATGAGCCAGTGTGGCCCCTAATGATGAGTTCAGTTTTCTTTGTGGCCCCCACCCCCATCAAAGTTGCCCATCCATGTTATAGTATGGTGTAATTATAACACCAAATTGCAGTATCAGTGTTCACCAGCAGATGTCAGCCTCACCACAGATCTATACTCACCCACTCTACAGACTGAAGAGCCCTATAGTAGTACTTGTGACCTGTCTTATCCATGCTGAAAAAGGGTAGTCTATTGATCCAATGTTTTTCAATGCCATTTCTTCCACCTTTGTGTCTACTGCAAACAGCTTGTCTGACTGGAATGAAGAGATAAGGGGAAGATGTGAGAGGAAAGGAAAAGAGAAATGATGCTCTCCATTCAGCAGACAGTTTCAGTGTTTATTGGGACAAGAGAATGGTGTGGTCTGGCACCACTTACCTTTTAATCAAACCTACAGACCAGAACTAACTCGCACAGTAGGGAGAAACCACACATCTCTTTACCTCTCTCTCTCTCTCCCTCCCACCCCCCTCTCTCCCTCCCTACTATCTCTCGATCCCTGTCTATCTCTACCCTCCTCCTCCATCTCTCACATGAATCATTGTGCCAGTCGGTCCCTCCCCTGTGTTTACATTAAACAGCAGAATCACTCCAGCCTGCTTAGACTTCAGGAATGTAACAGCCTCCCTCCTCTCTCTCTCTACCTCTTTCTCGCTACCTCTCTCTCTCTGTCTCTCTCTGTCTCTCTCTGTCTCTCTCTCTGTCTCTCTCTCTACCGTCTCTCTCTGTCTCTCTCTCTCTCTCTCTCTCTCTCTCTGTCTCTCTCTCTGTCTCTCTGTCTCTCTCTCTGTCTCTCTCTCTCTGTCTCTCTGTCTGTCTCTCTCTGTCTGTCTCTCTCTGTCTCTCTGTCTCTCTCTGTCTCTCTCTCTCTGTCTCTGTCTCTCTCTCTACCTCTCTCTCTACCTCTCTCTCTACCTTTCTCTCTACCTCCCTGGTCTAACCCAAAGAAAATAAATAGAAACAGAGTGCCTCCTGGTAGACACACATCAGATTATTCTAGAAACACTAGTAAATGAACCAGTTTGGCCTGTTTCTGCAGACACACACACACGCAGGAATAGTCAGAGGAGTCAGAAGGAAGCCGATAGAATGATGGTGGAGCCCTTGAATAATCGCTCCATTTTACACACGTCTACAGAGCACTGAGCTGGCACAGCTTACTGTCTGTGTTCCTTTACAGAGAAGCAACCTCTGCTCCAGTCTACTGTGGCCAACACCAAACAACAGCCTAATGAGATTATTCCACTTCAGAATGTCAACTAAATGAGTTTAGGGCTGAGAGAGCCAAAGCACTGTGCTGTAGGACAAGAGATCGATTCAGGAGAGCAGAGCTGAAATCTGATCAGCACCAGGGAAGGTTCTCTATTCCTCTAAAAATAGATCCATGCATTTCACAATCACAACAACACCCAGCATATGATACGTGTGTGTGTGTGTGTGTGTGTGTGTGTGTGTGTGTGTGTGTGTGTGTGTGTGTGTGTGTGTGTGTGTGTGTGTGTGTGTGTGTGTGTGTGTGTGTGTGTGTGTGGCATGTCTGTTACTAAGGAGAGAGTGGAAGACAGAGAGGAGGAAAGACAGGCTAATGGAGAGAGAGAGCTGGGTGAACTGAACTGACAATGTTTGAACTGATTCATTGTTTCAGCCATTTTAGGAAGGTATGTTACGGTTCCTAATGGACAACTCTGACCTTTGGAGCAAGAGATGACCTGGAAGTATTTATCACCACTTTGGCTTCTAACCTTTGACCTTTCCACTGAGAAGTGGGAGGAGGGCATACGCACAGCTGAGCAGGGGTGGGGGTGGGAGGGAGGGGGGTGGTGATGAATACTCAGATGGGAATACCACCGAGAGGCTTCAATTCCGATCAGAGATTCTCAGACAAGCCCTTTGGGACCGAGCTACTGTCACGAGTGTAGATTCTATGTCTGCTGTGTGTGATGCTGGAAACCTGAGCAGTTGTTAATAAGAGTCCCTGTTTATTAATAACACTGCTTAAGACTTTTACATTTACTGTCATAACAAGTATACATGTACGGTACACACACACACACACACACACACACACACACTGATTTGTTGTGCGTGGCCAGGAAAAGACACCCTAAAGGTTAGACATCCCTTTGACCCAATGACAGCAGGCAGTCTAATCATTCTGAGCTGCCAGTCATATATCAATACATGAATACATCAAACAGAGCTCCCGTAGGACCATGGACACCAGCACACCACGGACTCATCTAGTTACCACTGGGACTATAGGACCATGGACACCAGCACACCACGGACTCATCTAGTTACCACTGGGACTATAGGACCATGGACACCAGCACACCACACACTCATCTAGTTACCACTGGGACTATAGGACCATGGACACCAGCACACCACGGACTCATCTAGTTACTACTGGTACTTTAGGACCAGGGACACCAGCACACCACGGACTCATCTAGTTACTACTGGGACTTTAGGACCATGGACACCAGCACACCACGGAGTCATCTAGTTACCACTGGGACTATAGGACCAGGGACACCAGCACACCACGGACTCATCTAGTTACCACTGGGACTTTAGGACCATGGACACCAGCACACCACGGACTCATCTAGTTACCACTGGGACTTTAGGACCATGGACACCAGCACACCACGGACTCATCTAGTTACCACTGGGACTTTAGGACCATGGACACCAGCACACCACGGACTCATCTAGTTACCACTGGGACTTTAGGACCATGGACACCAGCACACCATGGACTCATCTAGTTACCACTGGGACTTTAGGACCATGGACACCAGCACACCACGCACTCATCTAGTTACTACTGGGACTTTAGGACCATGGACACCAGCACACCACGGACTCATCTACAGTAGATACCACTGGGACTATACAGTACAGTGGCGATTTTAGCATAAAAATCTTGGTGGGGCAAACAGCAGTCCCAACACCTCCTACACCTGGCTATCAGCGGAGCCTTGTCTGGCAGCGAAACAGTTCATTCAGCCTCATTTACTGACTTTTAAAAAAACATAGCTGATATGGCTGACTTGCTTAAACAAATGTGGTTTCTACTGACAACTGAGATATACAAACGATGGCATAAGGGGACGACAAGCAGATAAAAGGCAATCCGTAATTTCGATTGACATTAATGAGCGAGCCAGGACGGACATAGTAAATATAGCTATTTGTTCAGCACTTTTGAAATGTACAGCGACATAATTCAGAACATGGGTCGTTCTTACAGTGTTCAGCAAGTCAGAACCGTAGGATAAATAAAGGGGGCATATAAGCAGACAATGAAAGCATTAACAGTATTCGATGATTCCATTTCTCAAAAACAGTGCAGTGCAGTCAGAACAGTAACATTAGACAAAATTAAGAGGTCAAAATAGACCAAATTATTAGGGTGAGGCACATGGGCTACTATCGTCTTACTAGGACCATGGACACCAGCACACCACACACTCATCTAGTTACCACTGGGACTATAGGACCATGGACACCAGCACACCACACACTCATCTAGTTACCACTGGGACTATAGGACCATGGACACCAGCACACCATGGACTCATCTAGTTACCACTGGGACTATAGGACCATGGACACCAGCACACTGGGAATGCTGGTGTCCAGTGTGCTGGTGTCCATGCTGAGGTGTATTTATGTCTGTAATAAATACCTTTTGTGGAGAAAAAACTCATTCTGATTGGCTGGGCCTGGCTCCCTAGTGGGTAGGCTCAGCTGTGTGGTCATGTGCGGCAAAGAAGGACAGACAGTAGGTAAGTTGGTCCAGAACAAAGCAGCACATATCGCACGTAGATGTACACAGAGGGAAAATATTACTAACATGCATGTCAGTCTTTCCTGGCTCAAAGTTGAGGAGAGATTGACTGTATCAATATTGATCTTTGTGTGAGGAATTGATGTTAGGGTTAGTTTTAGGGTTTGGGGTTAGGGTTGAGGTTGAGGTTGAGGTTAGGGTTAAGGTTAGGTTAACGTATGTGTGTTTGTGTGCTCCCATTTCAGTGCTCTTCCCAGGTCCTCAGTATAGTAGGTGGTGTCAGTGATGTTGTTGTTGTTATGGTGTTCTCCCTGGTTACAACACGTGACTGACCTCCAGACCAGAATACACCAGAACACTGAAACAGACCAGAATACACCAGAACACTGACAGACCAGAATACACCAGAACACTGACAGACCAGAATACACCAGAACACTGACAGACCAGAATACACCAGAACACTGACAGACCAGAATACACCAGAACACTGACAGACCAGAATACACCAGAACACTGAAACAGACCAGAATACACCAGAACACTGACAGACCAGAATACACCAGAACACTGACAGACCAGAATACACCAGAACACTGAAACAGACCAGAATACACCAGAACACTGACAGACCAGAATACACCAGAACACTGAAACAGACCAGAATACACCAGAACACTGACAGACCAGAATACACCAGAACACCGAAACAGACCAGAATACACCAGAACACTGAAACAGACCAGAATACACCAGAACAGACCAGAATACACCAGAACACTGAAACAGACCAGAATACACCAGAACACTGAAACAGACCAGAATACACCAGAACACTGACAGACCAGAATACACCAGAACACTGACAGACCAGAATACACCAGAACACTGACAGACCAGAATACACCAGAACACTGAAACAGACCAGAATACACCAGAACACTGAAACAGACCAGAATACACCAGAACACTGACAGACCAGAATACACCAGAACACTGACAGACCAGAATACACCAGAACACTGACAGACCAGAATACACCAGAACACTGAAACAGACCAGAATACACCAGAACACTGAAACAGACCAGAATACACCAGAACACTGACAGACCAGAATACACCAGAACACTGACAGACCAGAAAACACCAGAACACTGACAGACCAGAATACACCAGAACACTGACAGACCAGAATACACCAGAACACTGAAACAGACCAGAATACACCAGAACACCGAAACAGACCAGAATACACCAGAACACTGAAACAGACCAGAATACACCAGAACACTGAAACAGACCAGAATACACCAGAACACTGACAGACCAGAATACACCAGAACACCGAAACAGACCAGAATACACCAGAACACTGAAACAGACCAGAATACACCAGAACACCGAAACAGACCAGAATACACCAGAACACTGAAACAGACCAGAATACACCAGAACACCGAAACAGACCAGAATACACCAAACACTGACAGACCAGAATACACCAGAACACTGAACAGACCAGAATCACCAGAACAAGCCGAAACAGACCAGAATACACCAGAACACTGAAACAGACCAGAATACACCAGAACACTGACAGATCAGAATACACCAGAACACTGACAGACCAGAATATACCAGAACACTGACAGACCAGAATACACCAGAACACTGACAGACCAGAATACACCAGAACACTGACAGACCAGAATACACCAGAACACTGAACAGACCAGAATACACCAGAACACTGAACCGACCAGAATACACCAGAACACTGACAGACCAGAATAACACCAGAACACTGACAGACCAGAATACACCAGAACACTGAACAGACCAGAATACCCAGAACACTGACAGACCAGAATACACCAATGACACTGAACAGACCAGAATACACCAGAACACTGACAGACCAGAATACACCAGAACACTGACAGACCAGAAAACACCAGAACACTGACAGACCAGAATACACCAGAACACTGACAGACCAGAATACACCAGAACACTGACAGACCAGAATACACCAGAACACCGAAACAGACCAGAATACACCAGAACACTGAAACAGACCAGAATACACCAGAACACTGAAACAGACCAGAATACAACCAGAACACTGACAGACCAAATACACCAGAACACCGAAAACAGACCAGAATACACCAGAACACTGAAACAGACCAGAATCACCAGAAACACCGAAAAAAGACCAGACTACACCAGGAAACGGAAAACAGACCAGGAATACACCAGAACAACTGAACAGACCAGAATACACCAGACACCGAAACAGACCAGAATACACCAGAACACTGACAGACCAGAATACACCAGAACACTGACAGACCAGAATACACCAGAACACCGAAACAGACCAGAATACACCAGAACACTGAAACAGACCAGAATACACCAGAACACTGACAGATCAGAATAACCAGAACACTGACAGACCAGAATATACCAGAACACTGACAGACCAGAATACACCAGAACACTGACAGACCAGAATACACCAGAACACTGACAGACCAGAATACACCAGAACACTGAAACAGACCAGAATACACCAGAACACTGAAACAGACCAGAATACACCAGAACACTGACAGACCAGAATACACCAGAACACTGACAGACCAGAATACACCAGAACACTCAAACAGACCAGAATACACCAGAACACTGACAGACCAGAATACACCAGAACACTGACAGACCAGAATACACCAGAACACTGACAGACCAGAATACACCAGAACACTGACAGACCAGAATACACCAGAACACTGAAACAGACCAGAAAACACCAGAACACTGACAGACGAGAATACACCAGAACACTGACAGACCAGAATACACCAGAACACTGAAACAGACCAGAATACACCAGAACACTGAAACAGACCAGAATACACCAGAACACTGAAACAGTACCAAATACACCAGAAACACTGACGACCAGAATACACCAGAACACTGACAGACCAGAATACACCATAACACTGACAGACCAAACACACCAGAACTTTGAAACAGACCAGAATACACCAGAACACTGACAGACCAGAATACACCAGAACACGGACAGAACCAGAATACACCAGAACACTGAACAGACCAGAATACACCAGAACACTGAACAGACCAGAATACACCAGAACACTGAAACAGGACCAGAATACACCAGAACACTGACAGACCAGAATACACCAGAACACTGACAGACCAGAATACACCAGAACACTGAACAGACCAGAATACCCAGAACACTGACAGACCAAGATACACTAGAACACTGACAGACCAGAATACACCAGAACACTGACAGACCAGAATACACCAGAACACTGACAGACCAGAATACACCAGAACACTGACAGACCAGAATACACCAGAACACTGAAACAGACCAGAATACACCAGAACACTGACAGACCAGAATACACCAGAACACTGAAACAGACCAGAATACACCAGAATACTGACAGACCAGAATACACCAGAACACTGACAGACCAGAATACACCAGAACACTGACAGACCAGAACACACCAGAACTTTGAAACAGACCAGAATACACCAGAACACTGACAGACCAGAATACACCAGAACACTGACAGACCAGAATACACCAGAACACTGAAACAGACCAGAATACACCAGAACACTGAAACAGACCAGAATACACCAGAACACTGAAACAGACCAGAATACACCAGAACACTGACAGACCAGAATACACCAGAACACTTGAAACAGACCAGAATACACCAGAAATATCACTGAATATCCAGGAACAGAATACACCAGAACACTGAAACAGACCAGAATACACCAGAACACTGAACAGACCAGAATACAACCACGAACACTGAAACAGACCAGAATACACCAGACACTGAGCATACCAGAATCACAACCAGAACACTGAAACAGACCAGAATAACCACCAGAACACTGAACAGACCAGAGATATTACCCAGAACACTGGAAAGACCAGACCAGAATACACCAGAACACCTGACAGACCAGAATACACCAGAACACGGGAAACAGACCAGGTAATACACCAGAACACTGACAGGACCAGAATACACCAGAACACTAGAAACCAGACCAGAATACACCAGAACACTGACCAGACCAGAATACACCAGAACACTGACAGACCAGAATCCACCAGAACACTGACAAGACCAGAATACACCAGAAACACCTGAAACAGACCAGAATACATCCAGAAGGGCACTGACAGACCAGATACACCAGAACACTCTGACAGACCAGATACACCAGGAACCTGAAACTCCAAGAATAACCAGAACACTGAAACAGACCAGAATACACCAGAACACTGAAACAGACCAGAATACACCAGAACACTGACAGACCAGAATACACCAGAACACTGACAGACCAGAATACACCAGAACACTGAAACAGACCAGAATACACCAGAACACTGACAGACCAGAATACACCAGAACACTGACAGACCAGAATACACCAGAACACTGACAGACCAGAATACACCAGAACACTGACAGACCAGAATACACCAGAACACTGAAACAGACCAGAATACACCAGAACACTGACAGACCAGAATACACCAGAACACTGACAGACCAGAATACACCAGAACACTGACAGACCAGAATACACCAGAACACTGACAGACCAGAACACACCAGAACTTTGAAACAGACCAGAATACACCAGAACACTGACAGACCAGAATACACCAGAACACTGACAGACCAGAATACACCAGAACACTGACAGACCAGAATACACCAAACACTGAACAGACCAGAATACACCAGAACACTGAAACGACCAGAATGCACCAGAACACTGAAACAGACCAGAATACACCAGAACACTGAAACAGACCAGAATACACCAGAACACTGACAGACCAGAATACACCAGAACACTGAAACAGACCAGAATACACCAGAACACTGACAGACCAGAATACACCAGAACACTGAAACAGACCAGAATACACCAGAACACTGACAGACCAGAATACACCAGAACACTGAAACAGACCAGAATACACCAGAACACTGACAGACCAGAATACACCAGAACACTGACAGACCAGAATACACCAGAACACTGAAACAGACCAGAATACACCAGAACACTGAAACAGACCAGAATACACCAGACCTGACAGACCAGAATACACCAGAACACTTAAACAGACCATAACACCAGAACACTGACAGACCAGAATACACCAGAACACTGAACAGACCAGAATACACCATAACACTGACAGACCAGAAACCCAGAACACTGACAGACCAGAATACACCAGAACACTGAAACAGACCAGAAAGACCGAAACAGACCCGAATACACAGAAAACTGACGACCAGAATACACCAGACAACTGAAACAGACCAAGAAGAAGCACAGAGTCACAGACTCTCTCGAAGAGCGTCCTTATCAACAGGCGTGGGCCCAAATAAAGGAAGCACCCCCTCCCTCTAATCTAAGTCTTTGGAAATAATTAACTTCTTATTTAATCTCCTTGAATCCAAAACCTACCTATCTATTCTTGGCCCCTTCCCTCCACCTGTTAGACCCTGAATCTCCTCTTCCCTACACACCTCCCTACTCCTGCCACCCTGCCCTTCTCGTTCTCCCTCCTCACACCGCTCTTTCATGCATCTACTACAGTCTAAACTCCTATTATGTTTGACCTTCAGTCACCATGTGGACATTCCCAATCTGGCCCTCACACATCATGACCACCTAATCATTCCCAGCTTCCAATTGGCTCATTCATCACCCTTCCTCTCCCCTATAACTATTCCCCAGGTTGTTCTATAAATGAGAATGTGTTCTCAGTCAACATAACTGGTAAAATAAGGGTAAAATAAAAAGAAATACAAACATGAAAGAGAGATGGAGAAAGACAGAGGAAGAAAGAGAGGAAGAAAGACAGGGGAAGAAAGAGAAAGAGAGAGGGAGAAAGAGAGAGTCTTCCGTTCATCATGTTTATATAACGTAAGGGACTTTCACAGTGGTGAGACTCGTACACACACACAAACACACACACACTCACACACACAGGCCCGATGAGTCATATATAGGTAGCTTACGTCTCTCACACTCACAGGAGCTGAGAGCTCTGAGGGCAGCTCAAACACACTGTTCATGAGTTACAGGCTGTTCTGATCAACACACATGTTGTGGTGGTGTAGACCCACTGTGCTCGCTGTCACTTTGAGTAGAGTTCAATCGCTTCTTCTCTTTCTCACCCTCTTTCTCTCTCGCGCTCTTTCTCTCTCCCTTGTGCGCTATTTCTCTCTCTCTCTCTCTCTCTCTCTCTCTCTCTCTCTCTCTCTCTCTCTCTCTCTCTCCCTCTCCTCGCTCTCTCTCGCCTCTCTCTCTCCTCTCAGCAGGCTGAACACAGCAGACACCAGGGGTCCGGCCTATAAAAGGAGCCAGTGGTGGCAGTGGGCCAAAAGCAGTGTGGTTTGTTGGGACGTGTGGAGCCCAGTGGGGGGGCTGGGTGATTGACAGCAGGACTGGAGAGAGTTTAGATCAGGAAACAGATGAGAACAGGAAGAATGGAGAGAGTTTAGATCAGGAAACAGATGAGAACAGAGGATGAGCGAAGTTTAGATCAGGACCAGAGGAGGAACAGGAGGACTAGGAGAGAGTTTAGATCAGGAAACAGATGAGAACAGGAGGACAGGAGAGAGTTTAGATCAGGAAACAGATGAGAACAGGAGGACTGGAGAGAGTTTAGATCAGGAAACAGATGAGAACAGGAGGACAGGAGAGAGTTTAAGATCAGAAACAGATGAGAACAGGAGAGAATGGAGAGAGTTTAGATCGGAAACAGATGAGAACAGGAGGACTGGAGAGAGTTTAGAGATAGGAACAGATGAGAACAGGAGGACTGGAGAGAGTTTAGATCAGGAACAGATGAGAACAGGAGGAATGGAGAGAGTTAGATCAGGAAACAGATGAGAACAGGAGGACAGGAGGAGAGTTTAGATCAGGAAACAGATGAAACAGGAGGAATGGAGAGAGTTTAGATAAGGAAACAGATGAGAACAGGAGGACTGGATAGAGTTTAGATCAGGAAACAGATGAGAACAGGAAGATGGAGAGAGTTTAGATCAGGAAACAGATGAGAACAGGAGGAATGGAGAGGTTTAGATCATGAAACAGGATAGAAACAGGAGGAATGGAGAGAGTTTAGATCAGGAAACAGATGAGAACAGGAGGAATGGAGAGAGTTTAGATCAGGAAACAGATGAGAACAGGAGGACAGGAGAGAGTTTAGATCAGGAAACAGATGAGAACAGGAGGAATGGAGAGAGTTTAGATCAGAACAGATGAGAACAGGAGGACTGGAGAGAGTTTAGATCAGAAACAGATAGAACAGGAAGAATGGAGAGATTTAGATCAGGAAACAGATGAGAACAGGAGGAATGGAGAGAGTTTAGATCAGGAACAGATGAGAACAGGAGGACTGGAGAGAGTTTAGATCAGTAAACAGATGAGAACAGAGGACTGGAGAGAGTTGAGATCAGGAAACAGATGAGAACAGAGGACTGAGAGAGTTTAGATCAGGAAACAGATGAGAACAGGAGGACTGGAGAGAGTTTAGATCAGGAAACGATGAGAACAGGAGGACTGGAGAGAGTTTAGATCAGGAAACAGATGAGAACAGAGGATGAGAGTTTAGATCAGGAAACAGATGAAACATAGGACAGGAGAGAGTTTAGATCAGGAAACAGATGAGACAGGAGGAATGGAGAGAGTTTAGATCAGGAACAGATGAGAACAGAGGACTGGAGAGAGTTAGATCAGAACAGATGAGAACAGGAGGAATGGAGAGATTTAGATCAGGAACAGATGAACAGGAGGAAGGGAGAGTTTAGATCAGGAAACAGATGAGAACAGAGACTGGAGAGAGTTTAGATCAGGAAACAGATGAGAACAGGAGACTGGAGAGAGTTTAGATCAGAACAGATGAGAACAGGAGGAAGGAGAGAGTTTAGATCAGGAAACAGATGAGAACAGGAGACAGGAGAGTTTAGATCAGGAAACAGATGAGAACAGGAGGAATGGAGAGAGTTTAGATCAGGAACAGATGAGAACAGGAGGACTGGAGAGAGTTTATATCAGGAACACAATGAAACAGGAGGACTGGAGAGAGTTTAGATCAGGAAACAGATGAGAACAGGAGGACTGGAGAGAGTTTAGATCAGGAAACAGATGAGAACAGGAGGACTGGAGAGAGTTTAGATCAGGAAACAGATGAGAACAGGAGGAATGACACAGACATTTCAGAGAGCCTCATTGTGTGTGTGTGTGTGTGTGTGTGTGTGTGTGTGTGTGTGTGTGTGTGTGTGTGTGTGTGTGTGTGTGTGGTGGTGTGTGTGTGTGTGTGTGTGTGTGTGTGTGTGTGTGTGTGCCTGCCTGCCTGCCTGACTCACAAAGTCTGATACAATCTGTTATTTAGTAATAACAGTGTGTAAGAGAGAGTGTGTAAAAGAGAGAGAGAGATGCATGTATTTACTAACACCATTGTAAATACAACCTATATTTATGTTCATTTGTTTTCCCTTTTCTGCTTTAACTATTTGTGCATTGTTACAATGCTGTAGAAAGACATAATATGACATTTGAAATGTCTTTATCTTTTTTGAACTTTTGTAAGTTTAATGTTTACTGTTAATTTCTTATTGTTTATTTCACTTTTGTTTATTATCCATTTCACTTGCTTTGGCAATTTAAACATATGTTTTCCATGCCAATAAAGCCCTTAAATTGAATTGAAATTGAAAGACGAGAGAGAGAGAGAGAGAGAGAGAGAGAGAGAGAGAGAGAGAGAGAGAGAGAGAGAGAGAGAGAGAGACAGAGAGAGAGAGAGAGAGAGACAGAGAGAGAGACAGAGAGAGAGATACAGACAGAGAGACAGAGAGCGAGACAGAGAGAGAGACAGAGAGCGAGACAGAGAGAAAGACAGAGAGAGAGACAGACAGGCACAGAGAGCGAGAGAGAGAGAGACAGAGAGAGAGACAGAGAGAGACAGAGAGAGACAGAGAGAGAGAGAGAGAGAGAGACAGAGAGTGAGACAGAGAGCTAGACAGAGAGAGAGAGACAGAGAGAGACAGAGAGCTAGACAGAGAGAGAG